>NC_071603.1:600188-656709 GCF_024509145.1 Vidua macroura
TGGGCTTCCCCTCCCCCCCCCGTGACAGCGCCAGATGTGGCCCCGCCCCTCCCCCACCCCCGCGGCCACATCTGGATCCAGTTTGGTCCCACTCCGGCCCAGTTTAGCCCCAGTTTGGTTCCAGTTTAATCCCAGTTTAGCCCCAGTTCAGTCCCAGTTCAGCCCCAGTTCAGTCCCAGTTCAGTCCCAGTTCAGTCCCAGTTCAGCCCCAGTTCAGTCCCAGTTCAGTCCCAGTTCAGCCCCAGTTCAGTCCCAGTTTAGTCCCAGTTTAGTCCCAGTTCAGTCCAGTTCAGCCCCAGTTCAGTCCCAGTTTAGCCCCAGTTCAGTCCCAGTTTCTCCCAGTTTCCGCCTTTCCGCGGCCGCGCCCTCCTGAGTCACCCCCGGGCGGTGCCAGCGCCCCCCCTCCCCCCCCGACATTGTCCCCAAACCCCCCGGGTGTCCCCAGAGTCCCCTCCCCCCCCGTGTCCCCCCCGGAGCGGGGGGGACACGAGGGGACACCTGGCCCAGGTGTGCAGGGAATCCCGCGGGCGCTGCCACGCCCCGGTGCCACCAGGTGTCCCCAGGTGCCACCGGCTGCCACCGCGGTGCCACCACCGGGCGGGGCCGGGCCACGCCCGAGTGCCACCCCCCCAGCGCCACCAAAGCGCCACCAAAGTGCCACCAAAGCGCCACCAGGTGTCCCAGGGCGAGCTGGCACCGCCCAGGTGCCACCAGCCGCTGTCCCCTCCTGTCCCGCGGGAATTCCGGGGGTGCCCCCCCCCGCTGCCCCCCCCCCACACCCCCCTGCCCACCCCCCCGTTGTCGCCCACGTGTCCCCTGGCGCGGCCCCCCCCCGCCCGCGGTGGCCCCGGGCCAGCGCGGAATCCCAAACATCCCAAAATCCCAAACATCCCCCCCCCCCCACCCCCCCACCCGCGCGGGGGGGCCGCGCCCGCCCTCCCCTCCCCCTCCCGCGCCGCCCCGGGGGGGTCCCCTCGTGTCCCCAACCCCCCCCCCCCCCCCCCCCGCGTCCCTTTCCAGCGGTGCCGCCACATCTGGAGGGGACAGCGGATCCCCCCCGCCCCCCCCCCCCCCATCCGCCCTTTTTTTGGGGGGGGGGTCAGCCCCGCCCCGCCCCCACCCCAGCCCCGCGGGGACCCCCGGGCCGGGTGGGGGTCGCGGGTGTCCCCCGGTGTCCCCCGGTGTCCCCCCCCGCCCCCGGCGTGGCGCGGGGCCCGGAGAGGGGCGGGGGGGGGATGAGGCAGCGCTCGGGAATGCGCCGGGATTTGGCACCGGAGGCTCCGGGACCGCCCGGGAGCGGCCCCGGGAGCGGCCCCAGAACGGGCCCCAGAACCGCCCCGGGCACGGCCCCAGAACGGGCCCGGGAGCGGCCCCAGAACCGCCCCGGGCACGGCCCCAAAACGGCCCCGGGATCGGCCCCAGAACGGGCCCAGAACCGCCCGGGAGCGGCCCCAGAACGGGCCCGGGAGCGGCCCCCAGAACCGCCCCGGGCACGGCCCCAGAACCAACCGGGAGTGGCCCCAGGAGCGACCCCAGAACCGCCCGGGAACGGACCCGGGAACGGCCCCAGAACCGCCCCGAATCGGCCCCAAAACGGCCCCAGAACCGCCCGGGATCGGCCCCAAAACGGCCCCAGAACGGCCCCAGAACGGCCCCAGAACCGCCCGGGAACGGGCCCGGTTCCACTCGGGAACAGCCCCGGGATCGGCCCCGATCCCAGCCAGGAATGGTCTCGGAACCGGCCCCAAAAAAGCCCCAAAAGGGCCCCGGGAACGGTCCCGGTACCAGCCTGGAACGGAACCAGAACCGGCCCGGGATCGGCCCCGGTCCCACCGGGAACGGCCCAAAACAGCCCCAGAACAGCCCCAAAACGGCTCCAAATGACCCCAAAACGGCCCCAAATCAGCCCCCGGCCCCACCGGGAACAGCCCCAGAACCGCAGGTGGGGAAAGAGGGATCGGGAAGGGGGAATTTGGGGGAATTTTGGGAAAATTTTGGGGCAGTTCAGGAGAATTTGGTGAGAATTTGGGTGAGAATTTGGGAGAATTTTGGGGGAATTAAGAGAAAATTTTGGGAGAATTTCAGGGAATTTGGGGGGAATTTGGGAGAATTTGGGCGGATTTCAGGGAATTTGGGAGAATTTGGGGGGATTTGGGGGGAATTTGGGGGTTCAAGGGTGGGAAAAGTCCCAGATTTTGGGAAGATTGCGGCTCCCAGTATGGACTGGGCCAAACTGGGAGCAGCACCTGAGGGTCCCGACCCCCCCCAGGGCCCCCCCAGGGCCCCCAGTTCCAGTTCTGGGATTTTTTTTGGGGGGGTCCGGGGGTTTTGGGGGGGTCTGGGGTCACTTTTGGGGGTTACCTGGGGGGGCGGGGCTTGGGACTCACCTGGGGGGGAGGGGCGGGAATTTGGGGGGGCTGGGGGAGGGGGGGAGGGGAATCCGGGACTGGGGGGGAGGGGAGGGGGGGGTCCCGGTCCGGGATTGTCCAGTGGAGCCCGGACCGGAACCGGACCGGAACCGGGATTGGAACCGGGATTGGAACCGGGATTGGAACCGGGACTGGAACCGGGACCGGAACCGGGATTGGACCGGGTCAGGAACCGGACCAGGACCGGGATGAGCTCGGGAACGGGAGCAGGAGTGGGGCTGGAGTTGGACCGGGTCAGGAACCGGGAACGGGATCGGATCAGGACCAGGACTGGAATCCCGGGATCGGAATTGGACAAAGGACCAGAACCGGGACCGGACCGGGATCGGAACCGAGATCAGAACTGGGATTGGATCGGGATCAGAACCGGGATTGGATCGGGATCAGAGCCGGGACTGGAGCGGGATCAGAACCGGGATCAGAACTGGGACCAGAACCGGGATCAGAACTGGGACCAGAACCGGGACCGGAACCGAGACCAGAACCGGAATTGGATCGGGATCAGAACCGGACTGGAGCGGATCAGAACCGGAATTGGATCGGGATCAGAACCAGAACTGGACCAGGACTGGGATCAGAACCGGGACTGGGATCGGGATCAGAACTGTCCGGGGAGAGGGTCCGGGCTCGGAACTGGGATGGGATCGGGACCGGGATCGGGACCAGAACCGGGATCAGACCGGGCCCAGAACCGGGATCAGAACCGGGACTGGACCGGGATCAGAACCGGGAGCAGCCCGTGCCCAGAACCGGGATCAGAACCGGGAGCAGCCCGGGCCCAGAACCGGGATGAGAACCGGGACTGGACCGGGATCAGAAGCGGGACCGGACCGTGCCCAGAACCGCCCCGGACCGTGCCCAGAACCGGGATCAGAACCGGGAGCGGCCCGGGCCCGCTCCGTGCCGAACCCTCGCCGTGCCCCGCGCCGGCCGCTGCCGCTCCGGGGCTGTCCCGGGCCGCTCCCTGTCCCGGGGCCGGGCCGGGCCGGGCCCTCCCCGCGGGGCGGGGGAGGCTCCGCCGCCCTACAAGAGCCGGGACCCGCCCGGGCGCGGCCACTCCGCACGGACCCGCCGGGGCCGCTCCGGGACCGCCGGCACCGGCACCGGCACCGGCACCGCCGCCAGGACCCGGCACCGGGCATGGCCCGGCCCGGCAGCTGAGCCCGCAGCGCGCAGGTACCGGCGGGGACGGGACCGGGACGGCACCGGGACGGCACCGGGAAGCGCCGGGACGGGCGGCGGCTCCGGGAGGGGCGAGCGGGGGTCCCGGGACGGTCCCGGGGGGCTTCTGGTGGTCCCGGGAGTTGCCGGGGGGGGGGGTCGGGAAGTGTCCGAGCGAGTCCCGGGGGGCTCCGGGAGCCCCCGGACCGCAGGGAGGGGTCGCGGTGGTCCCGGGACGGGCCCGGGGGGCTCCGGGAGCGCCGGGAGTTGGTCCCGGTGGTCCCGAGGGTGGCCCGGGGGTGTCCCGGGGGGTTCCGGTGGTCCCGGGGGTGTCCCGGGGGGTTCCGGTGGTCCCGGGAGCGCCGTGGGGGTGCAGGGGGGGGGTCCGCGGAGGGTCTCGGGGGGGCTCCGGGACCGCCGGGGGGTCGGGGGGGTTCGTTTATCCCGGGGGGCTCCGGGAGCGCCGCGAACTCCGCGGTGTTTGGGGGGGGTGGGGAAACCCACGCGTGTCCCGTGACCGCTCCGGGGGGGGCTCCGGGAGCTCCCGGGGGGGGTCCCGGGGGTCTCCCGAGCCGCGCGGGGCAGCCCCGGGCGGGTCCCGGGGGTCCCGGGGGTCCCGGGGCGTCCCGGCCGCGCTCAGGGCGTGGCCCCCCCCCCCCCGCCCCCCCCCTCCGGCCGCGCCCGGGGAGTCCCCCGCTGGGGGCGGGGGCCGCGGCTCCCCCCCCTCCCCCCACCCCGGGGCCCCGCCCGGACCGGGGGGACCCCGGTGGGGGGGTCCCGGTGCCGATTTTTGGGGCGGGGGATCCCCGGGATCCCGCGAGGGCGCGGCCGCGCGTGGGGCGCTCGGTTAATGAGGGTTCGGTAATTAACGCTCATCAGCGCCGGTTTCAGCGCGGGGGTGGCGCTTTTGGAGCGGGGGGGGGGTGGGCGGGGGGGGGCGGCGTTGATTTTGGGATTCCCAACCCCAAACCCCCCCCCCTCGAGGGAGGGGTCGGTGGGGAGGGGGGTTCTGGAGAGGGGGGAGGGGGCGCGGGATCCCCCCCCTTCCCCACCCCCCCCCCCCCCTTCCCGCTGCGGTTTTTGGGGCGCGGCCGCTCCCGGGCTCCACTTCCCCCTCTGCCCCCCCCACCCCCCCCTTGGGGCACCCCCTCCCCCTCCGGGGGGCGAGGACCCCCCCCCCGACCCCTCGGGGACCCCCAGATTTGATTTGGGGTGGGGGGGCGGTTCCTCTGCGCGCCGCCCCCCCCCCTCTCTGAGCACTTTTGGGGGGGGCTCCCGAGGGTGGGGGGGGGGTGCGGTTTTTGGGGAGGGGGCCCGGGCGGGGGCCGGGGACACCCCCGGAGTGTCCCGGCGCCACCGCGTGTGGCCGCGGGCAGCGTCCGGGCAGGACCCGGTGGAACCGGTCCGGGACCCTCCCGGAGCCGCGCGGTCCCCGCCGCCCGCGGGACTCTCGCTCCAGCCGGTCCGACCGGTACCGGCCGCGGGGCCCCGCCCGCTCCTCCTCCTCCTCCTCCTCCTCCTCCTCCTGGTCCTGCCGTTGTTGCCCCCGTTTTCCCCCGTTTTTCGCCCCGATTTTTCCCGGTTTTTTTTTTTTTTTTTTTTTTTTGGGGGAAGGTTTTCCGGGATTCGCCGTTTCCCGGGAGGCTCCCGGGCCCTGCGTCACCGGCCCCGCCCGGCCCGGGGGGGGCACAGCCCCCGGGCACCCCCGGGTTTGGGGGGTCCAACCCTCCCCTGCCCCCGCCCCCAAATCCGGGTGGGGGGCGGTGGGGGAGGGGCTGGGGGACCCCCCCTGGTTCTGGTGACAAAGTGACAGCAGGAGGTGACATCGGGGGGGGGGAGGGGTCGCGGGGGGGGGGGGGGGACACCTCCCGGGGGTCCCTCGGGGAGGATGAGGAGGGTGCGGGGAGTGACACCCGCGGGGGGGGTGGCGCATGAGGATGACGAGGGTGGCACCCATTTTTGGGGGGGGGTCCCGGGGTTGACCCCCCCCCCTCGGTGACCGGACACGGGGCTCTGGGGGGGGCCCCAAAACCGCGCCCGGGGGGGGGGGGGGGGTCCCATCAGTGTCCCCGTGTCCCCAAAACAGCCCCGGGGTGCCCCCCCCCGTGCCCCCCCCCCGTGCCCCCGACGCCCCCCCAGGGCTGGTGGCCCCCGTGGGGACCCCGGTGGCGGCGGCCGGGGTGACACGGGTGACATCTCATCCCCCCCCGCCCCCCCCCCGTCCCTCTGCGGCTTTTTGGGGGCGGGGGGGGGGTCGGGGGGGGGGGGGGGACTGGCCACTAAAAATACCGGGCACGTGGTTTTCACCCCAAAAATAGCGCGGGCGCGGCGGCGGGGGGGTGGCATTGCTGCGGGGACACCGAGCTGTCCCCTGTGTCCCTGGGGGGGGGGGGGGGGGGGGGGGGTTCGTGTCGCCCCCCCCCCGAGCCGCGGGGGGACCTCGGGCAGGGGGGGGAAGGCAGAGGAGGAGCGGTGGGAAATGCTGGGAACTCCTGGAAAAGGCGGTTTTGGGCTCATTTCTGGGCCCTGGAAGCGCCCGCGGGGCCGGGCCGCTCCCAGCGCTCGGGGCCGCTCTGAGTCACCCCCGGTCCCCCCCCCGTGGTCCCCCCCCCCCGGTCCCCCCGCCCCGCTCTGAGTCACCAACCAGTTTGGCCGCCACCGAGCGGAGCCTTCCAGATCCTTCCGAGGCCGGGCTGCCCCTTTTGGGGACACCCCCGGGGCGGGGGGGACACCCCGGGGGGGCAGCGGGTGGCACCCCCCCCCCCCCCGCAGGTGCCACCCCCCCCCCCCGCAGGTGCCACCCCCCCCCCGCAGGTGCCACCCCCCCCCCCCCGGGGGGACACTCCGAGGTCCGGGCTGTGACAATCCCGGCGTTGTCACCTCCCCCCCCCGCCCCCCCCCTTTCAGGGTCCCCTCCCCGTTATTTTTTTTTGGGGGGGGGGGGGGGGGGTTTGAGCAGGGAAAGGACGAAAAAAAAACAAAACAAAACAAAAAAAAAAAAAAACAAACCCAAACTGAAATTCTCTAAAAGCGGAGAAATTCCCTCAAAACTTCCGAAGCCGATCTGGGGGTAGGGGGGGCTCAGGGACAGGGGACAGGGGACGGGGGACAGGGGACATTCCCACGCTGCCCCGCCCTTCCCGACCCCCCCCTTCCCCCCGCAGCTCCGGAATTCCCGCAAATCCCAAAAATCCCCAAAATCCCGCGGGCTCCGAGCTGCCCCCTTTGGGGACGCGGTGGCCCTCGGGGCCAGGGGACAGCGGGGGTGTCGCCAAAGTGTCCCCGAGCCGGGTCAGGGTCTCGGTGCGGGGAAGGGGGGGGAAGGGACGGAGCTTCCCGGTGTCCCCCCGTGTCCCGGGGGGTGTCCCCAATGTCCCGGGGGGTGTCCCGGGGGTGTCCCCGTGTCCCGGGGGGTGTCCCCAATGTCCCGGGGGTGTCCCGGGGGGTGTCCCCAATGTCCCGGGGGTGTCCCCAATGTCCCGGAGGTGTCCCGGGGGTGTCCCCGTGTCCCGGGGGGTGTCCCCAATGTCCCGGGGGTGTCCCCAGTGTCCCGGGGGTGTCCCGGGGGTGTCCCGGGGGTGTCCCCAATGTCCCGGGGGTGTCCCGGGGGTGTCCCGGGGGTGTCCCCAATGTCCCGGGGGTGTCCCCAGTGTCCCACCATGTCCCCGATGTCCCCTCCAGGCTGGGAGGTGACACCGGAGCCGCCGCGAGGTTCCCGAGCGAGGGCCGAGGATTCCTGGGGCGGATCCGGCCGGGACCGGGACCCCACCAAGGTCAGCGGGGCCGCTCCGGCCCCTCCCGGCCCTGGCCGGACTCACACCCGGTGTCCGGCCAGGGCCCTGCCCCCACAGCCCGTGTCCAGCCCCCACCCTGACCCCCTGACCCCGTGCCCAGCCCACGCCCCCGTGTCCGGCCCCGTGTCCGGCCCCGTGTCCAGCCCTGCACTGACCCCCAGCCCAGTGTCCAGCCCCTGCCCCATGTCCAGCCCCCATGTCTGGCCCCGCACTGACCCCCTGACCCCTTGTCTGGCCCCACATTGACCGCTGGCCATGTCCAGCCCCGTGTCCAGCCCCATGCTGACCCCACAGCCCTGTGCTGACCCCCTGACCTCCTGGCCATGTCCAGCCCTATGTCCGGCCCCACGCTGACCCCCTGACCCTGTGTCCAGTCCCGTGTCTGGCCCTGCACTACCCCTGACCCTCCGGCCATGTCCGGCCCCGTGTCCAGCCCCGAGCTCACACCCCAGCCCCGCGTCCGGGCCCCGCGCTGACCCCTGAGCCCGTGTCCAGCCCCCGCGCTGGCCGCTGACCCCTGGCCGTGTCCCGGCGCAGATGGAGCGCGAGGAGGAGACGCGGGAGATCCTCCTGCCCAACTGGCAGGGCAGCGGCTCCCACGGCATCACCATCGCCCAGACCGACGACGGCGTCTTCGTGCGGCGCGTCCAGCAGAACTCGCCGGCCGCCCGCATGGGCGTCGTCAAGGAAGGTGGGGACGCCTGGGGGGCTCTGGGGGCACCTGGGGCGTGCTGGTGGCATCTCAGGAGCTTCTGGCTCCGTCCCCGTGGGCGGTGACCCCACGGTCGCTCACGGTGGGTGACAGGGGGGGGTTCTTCCCTGAGAGTTTTGGGGTTCAAAATGGGAATTTTGGGGTTGTTTGGTCCATTTTGGTGGCACCTCAGGCGCTTCTGCCTCCGTGCCCGTGGGCGATGACCCCGCGGTCACTCACGGTGGGGGCGGGGGGGTCCCCGCCGGTGTCCCCCGCCCCCAAACCCCTGACCTGGCCGTCCGCTGTCCCCCAGGGGATCAGATCGTCAGCGCCACCGTCTACTTCGACAACCTGCAGTCGGGGGAGGTGGCGCAGCTGCTGCAGACCATGGGCCACCACACGGTGGGACTGCGGCTGCAGCGCCGCGGCGACCGCTCGCCGCTGGCCGGACAGAGCTGCGGCCAGCTGGCCTTGGCGCCCCGGCAGCCCCGAGGTCGTGCTGGTGAGTGGGGGGGGGGCGAGGAGGAGGAGGAGGGGGAGGAAGGATGGGGGTGATGTGAGGGGGAGGATGGGGAGGATGAGGAGGAGGAGGAGGAGAATGGGGATGAGGGTGAAGATAAGGATGAAGATGGAGGTGACAAGGGTGAGGGTGAGGGTGAGGATGGGGGAGGATGAGGATGAGGATGGAAATACGGATGAGAACGAGGATGAGGATGAGGATGGGGATGAGGATGAGGATGGGGATGGGGATGGGGATGGGGAAGAGGATGAGGATGGGGATGAAGATGGGGATGGGAAAGAGGATGAAGATGGGGATGGGGATGAGAATGGGGAAGAGGATGAGGATGGGGATGAAGATGGGGATGAGGATGAGGATGAAGATGAGGGTGAGGATGGGGATGAAGATGGGGATGGGGAAGAGGATGAGGATGGGGATGAAGATGGGGATGGGAAAGAGGATGAAGATGGGGATGGGGATGAGAATGGGGGAAGAGGATGAGGATGGGGATGAAGATGGGGATGGGATGAGAATGGGGAAGAGGATGAGGATGGGGATGAAGCAGCGTGCAGCGCTCACCCGGCGCCGTCTCCTCCGCAGAGCGGCGATGACGAGGAGTACCAGCGCATCTACACCACCAAAATCAAACCGCGGCTCAAGTCCGAGGAGGGGCCGGAGGCCGAGGCCGGGGGGACGCAGAGCAGGACCATCACGGTCACCCGCAAGGTCACCCGCCTACACCGTGGACGTCACCAGCCACGACGGCGACCTCAGCGTCATCGGCGGCCCCGACTTCAACGTCCGCGTCCCCACGCCGGAGCTCGGGACCACGTCCGGTGCCGACGTCCGAGCGGGGCCGGGGAACCTGCCCGGGACACCTGAGGGGCTTCACCTTCAGCCCCAGAGCCAAATTCCTGGTGGAGAAACTGGAAAATCCCTCCCGGGCTGGAAGGGCTCCGGTGCCTTCCCGGGGTCGCCCCGCATCGAGGGCAACGGACAGTTTGGAGAGCTGGACGGGTCATTCCACGCCGTGGGGCTGGACGGGCAGGGCCACGTGTCCGGCGGGGCTCCGTGTCCGCAGGGAGAGGTCGGCGGCTCCTCGCCACCCGTGGATGTGGGGAAAATCAAGATCCCGACATTAAAAATCCCCAAATTCGGGTTCCAGGCCGGCGGCGACGCCGCGGCCCCGCAGGTGGGCGCCGGGATGGACGTCACCTGCTCGCCCGTGCCGGGCGTTTCCTCCCCGTCCGGCAAAGCCCCCGCGCCGCAGGTGGACGTGGCGGTCAAAGGCGCCACCAAGGTCCCCTCCCCTCCGCTGGACGTCCCCGGCGTGGAGGTCCCGGCCCCGGACGGCGCCAAGGGGAAAATCAAAATCCCGCACTTGACCTTCCCCAAATTCACCGCCCAGGGCGACGGCGCCACCGCGGAGGTCCCCAAGGGCGTGGCCGTCCCCGAGGTGGCCCTGGAAGGAGAATGGAAAGGCCCCACCTTCAAGAAGGTGGAAACGCCCCAAATTTCGCTGTCGGACGTGAACCTGAACCTGAAGGGCCCCAGAGGGGAAGGGGACCTCAAAGGACTCGGCCCCAAGGGGCTCCAGGTGGACCTGAAGGGTCCCGAGGTGGAAGTGGCCGGGCCAGGGCGTGGCCTGAAGGGCGTGGAGATGGACGTTGACGTGAAGGGGGTGAAGGGAGGAGTGGACGTGTCCGTGCCGGCCGTGGCGGGCGAACTGGACCTTAAAGGGCCCCAAATTGGGGTGGAGGTGCCCGGAGTGGACATCAAAGGCCCCGCGGTGAAGATGCCCGAGATGAGCATCAAGACCCCCCAAATCTCCGCGCCCGACGTCGACCTGAGCCTCAAAGGGCCCGGAGTGAAGGGAAATCTGGATGTTTCTGCCCCAAAACTGGAAGGGGAGCTGAAAACCCCCGGACTGGACATCAAAGGCCCCAAAGTGGAGGTTGGGAGTCCAGAAATGGAGATCCAGGGGCCCGAGTGCAAACTGAAGTTCCCCAAGCTGAAAATGCCCAAATTTGGGGTGAAGGGAGAGACCCCCAGCGTCGATGTGACCCTTCCCAAAGGGGGGGGTGGACGTCTCCGGCCCCAAGGTGGACGTCAGCGTCCCGAGCGTGGACATCAAGGGCCCCAAAGTGGACATTGAAGCACCTGAAGTGGACGTTCACGGCCCCGAGGGGAAATTCAAGATGCCCAAGTTCAAAATGCCCAAATTTGGGATGCCCGGGGTCAAAGCAGAAGGTCCAGAGCTGGACGTGAACCTCCCAAAGGGCGGCGTGGAGGTGTCCGGCCCCAAGGTGGACGTTGAGGCGCCGAGTTTGGACATCCAAGGGCCCGAAATGCACCTCAAGGCCCCCAAAATCTCCGTGCCAGACGTTGACTTGACCCTGAACGGTGCCAAGGCCAGCGGCGACCTGGACGTGTCCGTGCCAGGCTTGAAGGGCCCCGAACTGGACATCAAAGGCCCCAAAGTGGAGGTTGAAGCCCCAGATTTGGATGTCCAAGGCCCCGAGGGCAAACTGAAGTTCCCCAAGCTGAAAATGCCCAAATTTGGGGTGAAGGGAGAGAGCCCCGACCTCGAGGTGGCCCTTCCCAAGGGCAGAGTGGACGTTTCGGGTCCCGGCGTCGCCGTCGAGGTCCCCGGCGTGGACCTGAAGGGCCCCAAGGTGAAGGTGCCCGAGGTGAGCATCAAAACCCCCCAGATCTCCATGCCCGACATCGACCTGAACCTCAAAGGGCCCAAAGTCAAGGCAGATTTGGACGTTTCCACCCCAAAACTGGAAGGGGAGCTGAAAACCCCCGGACTGGACATCAAAGGCCCCAAAGTCGAGGTTGAGGCGCCGGATTTGGATGTCCAAGGCCCCGAGGGCAAACTGAAGTTCCCCAAGCTGAAAATGCCCAAATTTGGGGTGAAGGGAGAGAGCCCCGACCTGGAGGTGACGCTCCCGAAGGGGGAGGTGGACATTTCCGCCCCCAAGGTGGACATCGACGTCCCGAGCGTGGACGTGGAAGGGCCGGAGGTCAAAGGGAAAGGCCTCAAGTTCAAAATGCCCGACCTCAACGTTCAGACCCCAAAACTCTCCATGCCAGACGTGGATCTGGGCTTGAAGGCCCCGAAACTGAAAGGGGACGCCGGAATTTCTGGGCTGAAGGGCCCGAAAATCGACGTGAAAGGCCCCAAAGTGGACGTGGAAGGTGCCAAAATTGACGTGAAAGGCCCCAAAGTGGATGTGGAAAGTCCCAAAATCGATGTGAAAGGTCCCAAGTTGGATGTGGAAGGTCCCAAGTTGGATGTTGACGTGCCCGAGGTGGACTTGGAATGTCCAGAAGGGAAGATGAAAGGCCCCAAATTCAAGATGCCGAAACTCAACATCAAATCCCCCAAAATCTCGATGCCGGACGTGGATTTGAACCTGAAGGGACACAAAGTGAAGGGAGAGGTGGACGTGTCCCTCCCCAAGGCCGAAGGTGACATCAAGGGGCCGAAGGTGGACGTGGAGGTCCCGGATGTCCACCTGGAGGGCCCAGAGGCCAAACTGAAAATGCCCAAAATGAAATTGCCTCATTTCAACGTGTCCGGCCCCGAGGTGGACGTGGCCCTGCCCAAAGGAGAGGTGGACGTCTCTGGGCCGGAGGTGGACATTGAGGGGCCGGAGGTGGACGTTGGAGGAGCGGAAGGGAAATGGAAAGGTCCCAAATTCCGGATGCCGAAGCTGAACATCAAATCCCCCAAAATCTCGATGCCGGACGTGGACCTGAACCTGAAGGGACCCAAAGTGAAGGGAGAGGTGGACGTGTCCCTCCCCAAGGTGGAAGGGGAATTGAAAGCTCCAGAAGTGGACATTAAGGGGCCGAAAGTGGACGTGCAGGTGCCCAGCGTGGATTTGGAGGGTCCCGAGGGGAAGATCAAAGGTCCCAAGTTCAAGATGCCCGAGATGCACATCAAGACCCAGAAGATCTCCATGCCCGACGTGGACATCAGCCTCAAGGGCCCCAAGGCCAAGGGCGATGTGGAGATGTCCCTTCCAAAGCTGGAGGGTGACCTGAAGGGCCCTGAAATTGACCTCAAGGGCCCCAAAGTGGACGTTGATGTGCCAGATGTGGACATTCATGGCCCTGAGGGAAAATTCAAGATGCCCAAGTTCAAGATGCCCAAATTTGGGATGCCCGGGGTCAAGGCAGAAGGTCCCGAGGTGGACGTGAACCTCCAGACAGGAGACCTGGATGTGACCGGCCCCAAGGTGGACATTGAAGGTCCAGAGGTGGACGTTGATCTCCCAGAGGGGAAGGTGAAGGGCCCCAAGTTCAAGATGCCCGAGATGCACTTCAAGACCCCCAAAATCTCCATGCCCGACATCGATTTGAATCTAAAGGGTCCGAAACTGAAGGGAGATGTCGATGTCTCTGTCCCTAAGCTCGAGGGTGACCTGAAAGGTCCCGAAATTGACCTCAAGGGCCCCAAAGTGGACATTGAGGCACCTGATGTGGACATTCATGGCCCTGAGGGAAAATTCAAGATGCCCAAGTTCAAGATGCCCAAATTCGGGATGCCCGGGGTCAAGGCAGAAGGTCCCGAGGTGGATGTGAACCTCCAGACAGGAGACCTGGATGTGAGTGGTCCCAAGGTGGACATTGAAGGTCCAGAGGTGGACGTGGAGCTGCCAGAGGGGAAGGTGAAGGGCCCCAAGTTCAAGATGCCCGAGATGCACATCAAAGCCCCCAAGATCTCCATGCCCGACGTTGACTTCAACCTCAAAGGCCCCAAATTGAAGGGGGACATCGATGTTTCTGCTCCAAAGCTGGAGGGTGACCTGAAGGGCCCAGAAATTGACATCAAGGGCCCCAAAGTGGACGTTGATGTGCCAGATGTGGACATTCATGGCCCTGAGGGAAAATTCAAGATGCCCAAGTTCAAGATGCCCAAATTTGGGATGCCCGGGGTCAAGGCAGAAGGTCCCGAGGTGGACGTGAACCTCCAGACAGGAAACCTGGATGTGAGTGGCCCCAAGGTGGACATTGAAGGTCCAGAGGTGGACGTGGAGCTGCCAGAGGGGAAGGTGAAGGGCCCCAAGTTCAAGATGCCTGAGATGCATTTTAAGACCCCCAAGATCTCCATGCCTGATATCGACCTCAACCTGAAGGGCCCCAAATTGAAGGGGGACGTTGACGTTTCCCTTCCCAAAGTGGAGGGAGACCTGAAAGGTCCCGAAATTGACATCAAAGGCCCCAAAGTTGATGTTGATCTCCCCGACGTTGAACTGGAAGGTCCCGAGGGGAAGATCAAAGGTCCCAAGTTCAAGATGCCCGAGATGCACATCAAGGCCCCCAAGATCTCCATGCCCGATGTCGACTTCAGCCTCAAGGGCCCCAAGGTCAAGGGGGACATCGATGTCTCTGTCCCAAAGCTGGAGGGTGACCTGAAGGGGCCTGAACTGGACATCAAGGGCCCCAAAATGGACATTGAGGCACCCGATGTGGACATTCACGGCCCAGAAGGAAAATTCAAGATGCCCAAGTTCAAGATGCCCAAATTTGGGCTGAAGGGAGAAGGCCCCGAGGTGGACGTGAACCTCCCAAAAGGAGACCTGGATGTGTCTGGCCCCAAGGTGGACGTGGAGATGCCGAGTGTGGACATTGAGGGCCCCGAGGGGAAGATCAAAGGCCCCAAGTTCAAGATGCCCGAGATGAACATCAAGGCCCCCAAGATCTCCATGCCCGACATTGACCTAAACCTGAAGGGCCCCAAAGTCAAGGGGGGTGTGGATGTCTCCGTCCCGAAATTGGAGTGCGACCTGAAAGGTCCGGATGTGAACATTAAAGGTCCGAAGTTGGATGTGGACGTTCCTGACGTGGATGTTGAAGGTCCCGAGGGGAAGTGGAAGGTACCCAAATTCAAGATGCCGGAGATGAACATCAAGGCGCCGAAATTTTCTCTGCCTGATGTTGACCTGAACCTGAAAGGTCCCAAAGTGAAGGGAGAAGTGGACGTTTCTGCCCCAAAAATAGAAGGTGACGTGAAAGTGCCGGATCTGGAGTTGAAAGGACCCAAAGTGGACGTGGATGTCCCCGACATTGAACTGGAGGGCCCCGAGGGGAAGATCAAAGGCCCCAAGTTCAAGATGCCCGAGATGCACTTCAAGGCCCCCAAGATCTCCATGCCCGACTTTGATCTGAACCTCAAAGGCCCCAAAGTGAAAGGAGATGTGGATGCGTCCGTCCCAAAAATTGAGGGAGATTTGAAGGCCCCAGATGTTGACATCAAAGGCCCCAGAGTCAATGTCGACCTCCCCGACGTCGAACTGGAGTGTCCTGAAGCGAAGCTGAAGGGCCCCAAGTTCAAGATGCCCGAGATGCACTTCAAAACCCCCAAGATCTCCATGCCCGACATCGACCTGAACCTCAAAGGCCCAAAACTGAAGGGGGATGTGGACATTTCTGCCCCCAAACTGGAAGGTGACCTCAAGGGCCCAGAAGTGGACATCAAAGGTCCTAAATTGGACATCGAAGCTCCTGATGTGGACATCGATCTCCCAGAGGGGAAGGTGAAGGGCCCCAAGTTCAAGATGCCCGAGATGCACTTCAAGGCCCCCAAGATCTCCATGCCCGACTTTGACCTCAACCTGAAGGGCCCCAAGGTCAAAGGTGACGTCGATGTGTCCGTGCCAAAGCTCGAAGGGGACCTGAAAGGGCCGGAGGTGTCACTGGAAGGTCCAAAGGTGGATGTAGAGGTGCCTGACGTGGAGCTGGAATGTCCAGAGGGGAAGATCAAAGGCCCCAAGTTCAAGATGCCCGAGATGCACTTCAAGGCCCCCAAGATCTCCATGCCCGACTTCGATCTCAACCTGAAGGGCCCCAAAGTGAAGGGGGACGTCGATGTGTCTGCTCCAAAACTGGAAGGGGACCTGAAGGGCCCAGAAATTGACATCAAAGGCCCCAAAGTCGATGTTGACCTTCCTGATGTTGATCTGGAGTGTCCTGAGGGGAAACTGAAGGGCCCCAAGTTCAAGATGCCCGAGATGCACTTCAAGGCCCCCAAGATCTCCATGCCCGACATCGACCTGAACCTGAAGGGCCCCAAAGTGAAGGGGGACGTCGATGTGTCTGCTCCAAAGCTGGAGGGAGACCTGAAAGCCCCAGACATCAATATCAAAGGCCCCAAAGTCGATGTTGATCTCCCCAATGTTGAGCTAGAGTGTCCCGAGGGGAAGATCAAAGGCCCCAAGTTCAAGATGCCCGAGATGCACATCAAGGCCCCCAAGATCTCCATGCCTGATGTAGATTTCAGCCTCAAGGGCCCCAAGGTTAAGGGGGATATCGATGTCTCTGTCCCAAAGCTGGAGGGTGACCTGAAGGGTCCTGAACTGGACATCAAGGGCCCCAAAGTGGACATTGAGGCACCCGATGTGGACATTCATGGCCCAGAAGGAAAATTCAAGATGCCCAAGTTCAAGATGCCCAAATTTGGGCTGAAGGGAGAAGGCCCCGAGGTGGACGTGAACCTCCCAAAAGGAGACCTGGATGTGTCTGGCCCCAAGGTGGACGTGGAGATGCCGAGTGTGGACATTGAGGGCCCCGAGGGGAAGATCAAAGGTCCCAAGTTCAAGATGCCTGAGATGCATTTTAAGACCCCAAAGATCTCCATGCCCGACATTGACCTGAACCTGAAAGGTCCCAAGGTCAAGGGAGATGTTGATGTTTCTCTTCCAAAAGTGGAAGGGGACCTGAAGTGCCCTGAACTGGACATTAAAGGCCCCAAAGTCGATGTTGACCTCCCCGATGTTGAGCTGGAAGGACCCGAGGGGAAGATCAAAGGCCCCAAGTTCAAGATGCCCGAGATGCACATCAAGGCCCCCAAGATCTCCATGCCCGACGTTGACTTTAACCTGAAGGGCCCCAAGGTCAAGGGGGACATGGACGTGTCCCTTCCAAAGCTGGAGGGTGACCTGAAGGGCCCAGAAATTGACATCAAAGGCCCCAAAGTGGACATTGAGGCACCTGATGTGGACATTCAAGGCCCAGAAGGAAAAATAAAGTTCCCCAAGTTCAAGATGCCCAAATTTGGGATGCCCGGGGTCAAGGCAGAAGGTCCCGAGGTAGATGTGAACCTCCCTACAGGAAACCTGGATGTGAGTCGTCCCAAGGTGGACATTGAAGGTCCAGAGGTGGACGTTGATCTCCCAGAGGGGAAGGTGAAGGGCCCCAAGTTCAAGATGCCCGAGATGCACTTTAAGGCCCCCAAGATCTCCATGCCCGACGTCGACTTCAACCTCAAAGGCCCCAAACTGAAGGGGGACATCGATGTCTCACTCCCCAAACTGGAGGCTGACGTGAATGCCCCAGACATCGACATCAAAGGCCCCAAAGTCGATATTGATCTCCCCAACGTTGAGCTGGAAGGACCCGAGGGGAAGATCAAAGGCCCCAAGTTCAAGATGCCCGAGATGCACATCAAGGCCCCCAAGATCTCCATGCCCGACGTCGATTTCAGCCTCAAGGGCCCCAAGGTCAAGGGGGACATCGATGTCTCTGTCCCTAAACTGGAAGGTGACCTGAAGGGTCCTGAACTGGACATCAAAGGCCCCAAAGTTGACATTGAGGTACCCGATGTGGACATTCAAGGCCCAGAAGGAAAAATAAAATTCCCCAAGTTCAAAATGCCCAAATTTGGGATGCCCGGGGTCAAGGCAGAAGGTCCCGAGGTGGACGTGAACCTCCCGACAGGAAACCTGGATGTGAGTGGCCCCAAGGTGGACATTGAAGGTCCAGAGGTGGACGTGGAGCTGCCAGAGGGGAAGGTGAAGGGCCCCAAGTTCAAGATGCCCGAGATGCACATCAAGGCCCCCAAGATCTCCATGCCTGATGTTGACTTCAACCTGAAGGGCCCCAAGCTGAAGGGGGATGTTGATGTCTCCCTTCCAAAGCTCGAAGGTGACCTGAAGGGTCCTGAAATTGACATCAAAGGCCCCAAAGTCGATGTTGATCTCCCCGATGTTGAGCTGGAAGGTCCCGAGGGGAAGATCAAAGGCCCCAAGTTCAAGATGCCCGAGATGCACATCAAGGCCCCCAAGATCTCCATGCCCGACGTCGATTTCAGCCTCAAGGGCCCCAAGGTCAAGGGGGACATCGATGTCTCTGTCCCTAAGCTGGAGGGTGACCTGAAGGGCCCTGAACTGGATATCAAAGGCCCCAAAGTGGACATTGAAGCACCCGACATCGACATTCACGGCCCAGAAGGGAAAATTAAAATGCCCAAATTCAAGATGCCCAAATTTGGCTTTTCTGGGCCGAAAGTGGAAGGCCCCGAGGTGGACGTGAACCTCCCTGAGGCTGAGGTCAACCTTTCGGGTCCAAAGGTCGACGTTTCTGTCCCCGACCTGGACATTGAAGGCCCTGAAGGGAAACTGAAGGGCCCCAAGTTCAAGAAGCCGGAGCTGCAGTTCAACGTCCCCAAGATCTCCATGCCCGACATCGACCTGAACCTGAAAGGCCCCAAACTGAAAGGTGACCTCGATGCTTCTCTTCCCAAGGTCGAGGGCGAGCTGAAAGGCGCCAAACTGGACGTCAAGGGGCCAGAGCTTGAGCTGGAGGGGCCAAAGGTTGACCTCGAAGGAAAAGCTAAAAAATCCAGGTTTAAACTTCCCAAGTTTGGCTTTTCTGGCCCAAAGGTTCAAAGCCCCGAGGTGGATGTGAAGCTTAAAAAACCTGAGGTGGAACTGTCCGGCCCCAAGGTCGAGGTCCAGGCTCCGGATTTGGACATCCAGGGAAAATCCAAAGGCTCCAAATTCAAAATGCCTTTTCTGAACATTTCTTCACCCAAAGTCTCGATGCCGGACGTGGAGCTGAACCTGAAGGGGCACAAAATGAAAGGAGAGTTTGACCTGTCCACCCCCAAAGTGGAAGGGGAGCTGAAAGGACCAGAGGTGGACATCAAGGGCCCCAAGGTCAACATCGAGGCCCCTGACGTGGACGTTCACGGCCCCGAGGGGAAAATCAAAATGCCCAAGTTTAAAATGCCCAAATTTGGTGTTCCTGGGTTTAAAGGGGAGGGGCCAGAGGTGGACGTGAACCTGCCAGGAGGAGAACTGGACGTGTCCGGTCCTAAAGTGGACATTGAAGGTCCAGAAGTGGACATTGAGGGGCCGGAGGGGAAGATCAAAGGCCCCAAGTTCAAGATGCCCGAGATGCACATCAAGGCCCCCAAGATCTCCATGCCCGACATCGACCTCAACCTGAAGGGCCCCAAGGTCAAGGGGGACGTGGACGTGTCCCTGCCCCAGGTGGACCTGAAAGGACCCAAGGTGGACGTGGAAGTTCCCGACATCGACGTTGAAGGTCCGAAAGGGAAAATCAAAGGCCCCAAATTCAAAATGCCCGAGATGAACATCAAAGCTCCCAACCTCTCCATGCCGGACTTGGACCTCAACCTGAAAGGCCCCAAGGTCAAAGGTGGGGTGGACGTCGATCTGTCTGCACCAAAAATTGAAGGGGACCTGAGCTTGCCGGACGTGGACATCAAAGGCCCCAAAGTGGACATTGAAGGCCCAGAGGTGGAAGTTGAAGGGCCAGAGGGGAAGATCAAAGGCCCCAAGTTCAAGATGCCCGAGATGCACATCAAGGCCCCCAAGATCTCCATGCCCGACGTTGACTTCAACCTCAAAGGTCCCAAATTGAAGGGGGATGTCGATATTTCTGCTCCAAAGCTGGAGGGTGACCTGACGGGCCCAGAAATTGACATCAAGGGCCCCAAAGTGGACGTTGATGTGCCAGATGTGGACATTCATGGCCCTGAGGGAAAATTCAAGATGCCCAAGTTCAAGATGCCCAAATTCGGGATGCCCGGGGTCAAGGCAGAAGGTCCCGAGGTGGACGTGAACCTCCCGACAGGAGACCTGGATGTGAGTGGCCCCAAGGTGGACATTGAAGGTCCAGAGGTGGACGTTGATCTCCCAGAGGGGAAGGTGAAGGGCCCCAAGTTCAAGATGCCCGAGATGCACATCAAAGCCCCCAAGATCTCCATGCCCGACATCGACCTGAACCTGAAGGGCCCCAAATTGAAGGGGGACGTTGATGTTTCTCTTCCCAAAGTGGAAGGGGATCTGAAAGGCCCCGAACTGGACATCAAAGGCCCCAAAGTCGATGTCGACCTCCCTGATGTTGAGCTGGAAGGTCCTGAGGGGAAGGTGAAGGGCCCCAAGTTCAAGATGCCCGAGATGCACTTCAAGGCCCCCAAGATCTCCATGCCTGACTTCGATCTCAACTTGAAGGGCCCCAAAGTGAAAGGAGATGTGGACGTGTCACTGCCAAGCGTGGAAGGAGACCTGAAAGGGCCGAAGGTGGATGTGAAAGGCCCCGAATTCGATGTTTCTGCCCCAGATATCCAAGTTGAGGGCCCTGATGGGAAGATCAAAGGCCCCAAGTTCAAGATGCCCGAGATGCACATCAAGGCCCCAAAGATCTCCATGCCCGACTTTGATCTGAATCTGAAGGGCCCCAAATTAAAGGGAGATGTTGATGTGTCTGTCCCCAAGCTGGAAGGGGACCTGAAGGGCCCAGAAATTGACATCAAAGGCCCCAAAGTCGATGTTGACCTTCCTGATGTTGACCTGGAAGGGCCCGAGGGGAAGATCAAAGGCCCCAAGTTCAAGATGCCCGAGATGCATTTTAAGACCCCCAAGATCTCCATGCCCGACATTGACCTGAACCTGAAGGGCCCCAAAGTGAAGGGGGACGTGGACGTTTCCCTTCCCAAAGTGGAGGGAGACCTGAAGGGTCCTGAAATTGACATCAAAGGCCCCAAAGTTGATGTCGACCTCCCCGATGTTGAGCTGGAAGGTCCCGAGGGGAAAATCAAAGGTCCCAAGTTCAAGATGCCCGAGATGCACATCAAGGCCCCCAAGATCTCCATGCCCGACGTCGACTTCAACCTCAAGGGCCCCAAGGTCAAGGGCGATGTGGACGTGTCCCTTCCAAAGCTGGAGGGCGACCTGAAGGGCCCTGAACTGGATATCAAGGGCCCCAAAGTGGACGTTGATGTGCCAGACGTGGACATTCACGGCCCTGAGGGAAAATTCAAGATGCCCAAATTCAAGATGCCCAAATTTGGGATGCCCGGGGTCAAGGCAGAAGGTCCCGAGGTGGACGTGACCCTCCCGACAGGAAACCTGGATGTGTCTGGCCCCAAGGTGGACATTGAAGGTCCAGAGGTGGACGTGGAGCTGCCAGAAGGGAAGGTGAAGGGCCCCAAGTTCAAGATGCCCGAGATGCACTTCAAGACCCCCAAGATCTCCATGCCCGACATCGACCTGAACCTGAAGGGCCCCAAATTGAAGGGGGACGTTGATGTTTCTCTTCCCAAAGTGGAGGGGGATCTGAAAGGCCCTGAACTGGATATCAAAGGCCCCAAAGTTGATGTCGACCTCCCCAACGTTGAGCTGGAAGGTCCCGAGGGGAAGATCAAAGGCCCCAAGTTCAAGATGCCCGAGATGCACATCAAGGCCCCCAAGATCTCCATGCCCGACGTCGATTTCAGCCTCAAGGGCCCCAAGGTCAAGGGGGACATCGATGTCTCTATCCCAAAGCTGGAGGGTGAACTGAAGGGGCCTGAACTGGACATCAAGGGCCCCAAAATGGACATTGATGTGCCCGATGTGGACATTCATGGCCCAGAAGGAAAAATAAAATTCCCCAAGTTCAAAATGCCCAAATTTGGGATGCCCGGGGTCAAGGCAGAAGGTCCCGAGGTGGATGTGAACCTCCCGACAGGAAACCTGGATGTGAGTGGTCCCAAGGTGGACATTGAAGTTCCAGAGGTGGACATGGATCTGCCAGAGGGGAAGGTGAAGGGCCCCAAGTTCAAGATGCCCGAGATGCACATCAAAGCCCCCAAGATCTCCATGCCCGACCTTGACCTGAACCTGAAGGGCCCCAAGGTCAAAGGTGACGTGGACGTCTCCCTGCCCAGTGTGGAAGGAGAACTGAAAGGTCCTGAGGTCAACATCTCCGCTCCCGACGTCACCATCGACAGCCCCGAGGGCAAATTCAAACTGCCCAAGTTCAAGATGCCCAAATTCTCCATGCCTGGGTTCAAAGGGGACGGGGTGGACGCGGAGCTGACCCTCCCCAAGGGCGACGTGTCCATTTCAGGCCCCAGCGTGGACGTGGAGGCTCCGGAGCTGAGCGTGGATGGGAAAGCCAAAGGTCCCAAATTTTCCATGCCCGAGATGCACATCAAGGCCCCCAAGATCTCCATGCCCGACATCGACCTCAACCTGAAGGGCCCCAAGCTGAAGGGGGATGTTGATGTCTCCCTTCCAAAGGTCGAAGGTGACCTGAAAGGCCCCGAAATTGACATCAAAGGCCCCAAAGTCGATGTTGATCTCCCCGATGTTGAGCTGGAAGGACCCGAGGGGAAGATCAAAGGTCCCAAGTTCAAGATGCCCGAGATGCACATCAAGGCCCCCAAGATCTCCATGCCCGACGTTGACTTCAGCCTCAAGGGCCCCAAGGTCAAGGGGGACATCGATGTCGCTGTCCCAAAGCTGGAGGGTGACCTGAAGGGGCCTGAACTGGACATCAAAGGCCCCAAAATGGACATTGAGGCACCCGATGTAGACATTCACGGCCCAGAAGGAAAATTCAAGATGCCCAAGTTCAAGATGCCCAAATTTGGGCTGAAGGGAGAAGGCCCCGAGGTGGACGTGAACCTCCCGAAAGGAGACCTGGATGTGTCTGGCCCCAAGGTGGACGTGGAGATGCCGAGTGTGGACATTGAGGGCCCCGAGGGGAAGATCAAAGGCCCCAAGTTCAAGATGCCCGAGATGAACATCAAGGCCCCCAAGATCTCCATGCCCGACGTCGACTTCAACCTGAAGGGCCCCAAGGTCAAGGGGGACATCGATGTCTCTGTCCCCAAGCTGGAGGGGAACCTGCAGTGCCCAGATGTCGACCTCAAGGGCCCCAAATTGGACATTCAGGTGCCAGATGTGACCCTGGAAGGGCCCACGGTCAAGATGCCCGAAATTCACGTCAAGACCCCCCAGATCTCCATGCCCGACATCGACTTGAACCTGAAGGGCCTGAAGGTCAAAGGTGACACTGACCTGCATGGCCCCAAGCTTGAGGGGGGTCTGAAGGGGCCCGAGGTCGACATCAAAGGCCCCAAAGTCGACATCGAGGGCCCGGCGGTCGACGTTGATGGTCTGGAGGGAAAAGTGAAGCTGCCCAAAATGAAATTGCCCAAATTTGGCTTTAAGGGAGAAGGTCCTGATGTGGACGTGAACTTGCCGAAGGCCGAGGTGGATCTATCTGGCCCCAAGGTTGATCTCAGCCTGCCGGAGGTCAACGTTGAAGGTCTGGAGGGCAAAGTGAAAGGTCCTAAACTGAAAATGCCCGAAATGCACGTGAATGTCCCCAAAATCTCCATGCCCGAGATAGACTTGAACTTGAAAGGCCACAAAACCAAGGGCGGCTTTGATATTTCCACCCCAAAGGTGGAAGGTCACCTGAAAGGCCCCGAGGTCGACCTCAAAGGCCCAGAATTCGGGGTCAAAGGCCCCGATGTTGATGTTGAATGTCCTGACCTGAGTGTCGAGGTCCCAGAAGCCAACATCAAAGTTCCCAAGTTCAAAAAGTCCAAATTTGGGTTTGGAATGAAGAGCCCCAAGGCGGAGGTGGATTTACCTGAGGCAGAGCTGAACGTGGAGTCACCTGAGGCCCACCTGTCCGCGAAGGGGAAGAAGAGCAAGTTCAAGATGCCCAAAATCCACATGAGCGGCCCCAAAGTGAAGGGGAAGAAGGGGGCGTTCGACGTGAACGCGGCGGGGGCCGAGCTGGACGCGGAGCTCAACGTCGCCGGCCCCGACGTCACCGTCGGGGGCAGCGCCGCCATGAAGTCCCCCAAAGGCAAGAAACCCATGTTTGGGAAGATCTCCTTCCCGGACGTCGAATTCGACCTCAAATCGCACAAATTCCGCGGGGAGGCCTCGGTGGGGATCCCGAAGGTCGAGGGCGATCTGGAGGTCAAGGGCGACCTCAAGGGCCCGAGCCTCAACGCGGATGTTGAAGGTCCTGACGTGAACCTGAAAAGCCCAAAATTCAAACTCCCCGGGCTCCAGGTGGGCGTGGGGGATGTGAAAATCGGGGGGGACCTGAAGGGCCCCGGGATCGACGTCACCCTCCCCTCGGCCGCGGCGCCAGATGTCGATCTCAGCGTGAAAGGACCAAAAATAAAAGGTGAAGCTGGCGTTGCCGGAGCACAACTGGAAGGTCCCGAGGTGAACCTGGGATGGCCCAAGGGGGGGAAAATGGGTTTGGGGCTGGAAATGCCGGACGTGAGCTCGGACGTGGACGTGAAGCTCAAAGGGCCCCAAATCTCCAGACCCGAGTTGGAGGGGAACCTGAAAGGACCAAAATTAAAGGGAGATTTGGACATTTCAGGCTCCGTGGAAGGGCCCGGCGTCGCCCTGGACACGCCCGGCCTGGACCTCGGCGGCCTGGGGGGGAAGGTGAAGCTGCCCACGGTCAAGTCCCCGACGCTGGAGGTCACGGGGGGCGTCCCCTGCTCCGTCCAGTCCCCGGGGGCCGCCCTGGACCTCAGGGGTCCCTCGCTGGACGTCTCCGGCCCGGATTTGGATGTCAGCGCGAAAGGACCAAAGTTGAAAGGAGACGTCGGCGTCAAATTCCCCCAGGCGTCGGCAGATGACTCCGGCTTCGAAATTTTGGGGGGCACCATCAAGCTGCCGTCCCTGAAGCTGCCCCAGTTCAGCATCTCCAGCCCCGGCGTGGACGGAGGGGACGCGGGGGTCACTCTGGAGGGGCCCCAGGTCAAGGCGGGGCTGAAGGGCTCCGGTTTGGGGCTGGAAGGTCCCGAGGTGGAACTGAAAGGGCCGAAATTCTCTGCGCCGGACGTTGACCTGAGGCTGAAAGGACCAAACGTGGACGTGGCCGGTGACATCAAAGGGTCAAAGGTCAGCGTGGAAGCCCCTCATGGAGGGGTGGGCGTCCACCTGGAGGCTCCGGCCCTGGAAGTGTCCGGCTCGGGATTGAACGTCAACGTGAAAGGGCCGAAGGTCAAAGGCGGGGCCGAGGTGACGCCGCCGTCGGTCAGCGCCGCTTCCGGAACCTTCCAGGCCTCCGGCCCCAAGGTGGGCGCCGAGGGCGGCCAGGTCAAAGTGTCCTTCCCCAAGCTGCGGATGCCGAAATTCGTCTTCTCCGAGCCCGAGGCCAAGGGCCGCGAGGTCGGGGTGGACGTCGACTTCCCCGGCGCCGACGCGGCCGAGCCGGAGCCGGACGAGGCCGAGGCGAGGCTGAAGAAATCCAAGCTCAAGATGCCCAAATTCAACTTCTCCAAGCAGAAGGGGCGGGGCGGCGGCGGCGGCGGCGCCCCGGGCTGCCCCGAGGCGTCGGGCTCGGTGTCCGGCTCCAAGGGCGACCTCAAGAGCTCCAAGGCCAGCCTGGGCCCGGCCGAGGGCGAGCCGGAGGCCGAGGCGCCGGCGGCCAAGGCCAAGTTCTCGCTGTTCCGCAGCAAGAAACCGCGGCCGCGCTCGTCGTCCTTCAGCGATGACCACTCGGCCGAGCCGGACGCCGCCAGGCAGCCCAAGAGCAAATTCGGGACCTTCGGGGGCATCGGCTCCAAGGCCAAGGGCTGCTACGAGGTGACGGCCGGCGACGAGGACGGGGGGCGGGCGCCGGGGTCCCCCAAGTCCCGCCTGTCCTCGGCCTCGTCCTCCGAGGGCGTCGCCCGCGCCGGGCTCCGCGTGCCCGGCCTGGAGCTGGCGGTGGCCAAGCGCAAGGAGTGACCCCGGGGGGACAAGGGGCGACCCCGGGGGGACAAGGGGCGACCCCGGGGGGACAAGGGGCGACCCCGGGGGGTTGTACATAGGCCGGGACAGAGGGACCCCCACGTGTACAGAGGGGGGGAGGGGCTGGGGGTCCCCCCCCCCGGATTTTGGGGTCCCCCCTGTGCCAAGAGCTTCCCTTCTTCTCTCTCCCAATTCTTTTTTTTTTTTTTTTTTTTTTATATATTTTTATTGGGGTTTATTTCGTCCCCTGTTTTTTCCCTCCCTCCTCCCTCCCCCACAAAATATTTTCAGTGTTTGGTTCGTGGAAATGAAATTTTTTTTTTGTCTTTTTTTTTTTTCCCTCCATTTTAACCTTTTTTTTTTTTTTTGGCCTTCCTTTTTTTTTTTTTTTTTTTGCGGGGCTGAAGGTTCTCTTGGGTCAATGGATTTATTCAATTTTTGGCTTCTTGGTTTGTGAAAGAAACGAAACCAAAGCTGTGGATTTTTTTTATTTAAAAAACCAACCAAACCTGTGGATTTATTTAAAAAAACCTAACCAAAACCATGGGATATGTTAGAAAAACAATGCAAAAATGTGGATTTACATAAAAAAAATAAACCAAATGAAATGGAATTACTAAAAAAAGACCCAAAGTAAAAATGTGGACCCATTAAAAAATATTTATTAAAGAAATGAAGATAAAAATACAGTAAATAAAAGAATTAAGAGAGACAAAATTGTATCTGTTGAGAAAATAAACCAAAGAAAATGAGATGTATTAAAAAATAAAATTAAATTGATTTATCCAAAGAAATAAACCAAAAAATACGGATTTATTGAACAGAATAAACAAAAAAAATAAATGGATTTATTAATAAAATAAACCAAAACCATGAATTTATTACTAAAATAAACCCAAATCATGGATTAACTAATAAAAACAAACTGAACCCACGGGTTCGTTAATAGAAATAAACCGAAAAAGTGGATTTATGAATAAAAACAAACCGAGAAACACAACTCTGACCTCTGGAGCGGAGACGGGAAATTGAATCCGTGGCACAAGACCCGGAGCTCGAATGACTCCAGGGAGGACGGAGCCAGCCCAGAGCCACTCCCGAGGTTTTCCCTGCAGCTTTATTTTCATTTTTTTAAGCTGTTTTATGGCTGGTTTTTTGTTGCTTTTGTTACAGTCTTTGTATTATAATTTGATAAAAGCGCCCGTTTCTGTCTTGTTCAGCCCCAAAGTCGAGAGGTGCGTCAGGAGTCCCGGGATAAAAAAAAGTTTTGTTCATGAGGATTTTTTTTTTTTTTTTGGGGGGGGGTGGGGGGGGGAAAGTTTAAATAAATTTTAAATAAATAAATTTTAAAAATATATATATTAAAAAAGAAAAAAAAAAACCAAAAGTGGAAACCTGTTCCCTTTGCAGCACTTTAACGGCGAATTAACGGGAGAAGAACCAGGGTGGAAATCGCAAATAAAAATCGTTTATTAACCGCGGCTTCGGCGCGCTCCGGGTTGTTTTTCCAGCCCAAAATTTGGGGTTTTGCGCTCAAATCCCTCTGGATTTTGGGGGGGAGGGGGTCACAACCCCCCCCACCTCCACCCCCTCCAAACAAAAAAAAAATAAATTTGGGAGATCCTGTCCCTCCCCCCACCTCGGATTTCAGGTCCCCTCCCCCACCCCATGGCCCCTCCCCTCCCAAATTTGGGGTTTCCCCTCCTCCCGTTGCCCCCCCCCCCCCCCCCGTTCGGTCCTCCCGCCCGCCAGGGGGCGCTGCTGCGCGCGCCCGCCCTTTCTACGCATAGCGCGCAGGAAGTCGGCCATGTTTTTTTCCCCGATGCATGACGGGAGCCGTAGTCCCATAAACGAGGAGCACTTCCGGCCACGCGCTTCTGATGCATGATGGGAACTGAAGTTCAATTTTTAAAGGCAAAACCGGAAGTTGCTTGGCGGCCATGTTGTTTCCGGGGTATCCTGGGAGCTGTGGTTTTTCTAATCGCGGCGGAAGTTCGGCCATGCTGGCACCCGATGCACGCTGGGAGCTGTAGTTTCATATGATAAACAACCCGGGCGGGGCACTGGTCTGTACTGGGCCTTACTGGTCTGTACTGGAGGCAGCTGCTCACTCCGCCCCGCCCTCATGACGTCACCCACACAGAGGCATCATGGGTAGGTGCCCAAATTTACCGAGGGACGGTCACGCCCGTGTCCAGGGGGCATCCAGGTGTCCCAGGTGTGTCCCCAGGTGTCCTGGCAGGTCCTCAGCTGTCCCCAGGTGTTCACACCAGGTCCTTCAAGCGTCCCCTGGGGGTTCCCAGGTGTCCCAGGTGCGTCCCAGGTGTCCATTGGGGGCTTCCCCGGTGTCCCAGCTGTGTCAGGTGTCCCCAGGTGTTCAAAGCAGGCCCCTCACGTGTCCATGGGGGGGTTCCCAGGAGTCCCAGGTGTGTCCCAGTTGTCCACTGGGAGTTCCCAGCTGTGCCCCAGGTGTGCCCCAGGTGTGCCCCAGGTGCGCCCCAGGTGCGCCCCAGGTGCGGCTCAGCAGCGCCGGGCGGAGCCGGGGTAGCGCAGCCGCAGCTCCTGGCGGAAGGCGCGGAAGCGGCGGCGGTTGAGGCCCAGCTCGGCCTCGCGGCTCCGGTGGAACCCGCCCGGCTCCTTGAAGCCCCGGTGGGTGACGAAGGCCCCGTCCAGCACCGCGAAGCGGAACCCGGCCACGTGCAGCTCGCAGGCCTGGGGGGCGCGGGGGGTCACGCTGAGACCCCAGAGAGACCCCAGAGATCCCCCAGAGCAGCCAGAGACCCCCAAAGCACCTACAGAGACCCCAGAGGGACCCCAGAGACCCCCCAGAGTCCCCGGAGACCCCCAGAGAGACCCCAGAGCACCCACAGAGACCTGAGAGACCCCCCCAGACCCCCCCAGAGACTCCCAGAGACCCTCCAGAGACCCCCCTGAGATCCCCCAGAGCAGCCAGAGACCCCCAAAGCACCCACAGAGACCCCAGAGGGACCCCAGAGACCCCCCAGAGTCCCCGGAGACCCCCAGAGAGACCCCAGAGCACCCACAGAGACCCGAGAGAGACCCCAGAGACCCCGGAGACCCCCAGAGAGACCCCAGAGAGACCCCAGAGACCCCCCAGAGACCCCAGAGTCCCCAGAGAGACCCCAGAGAAACCCCAGAGCACCCACAGAGACCCGAGAGACCCCGCCAGAGACTCCCAGAGACCCCCCAGAGACCCTCCAGAGACCCCCCTGAGATCCCCCAGAGCAGCCAGAGACACCCAAAGCACCCACAGAGACCCCAGAGAGACCCCAGAGCACCCACAGAGACCCGAGAGACCCCGCCAGAGACTCCCAGAGACTCCCAGAGACCCCAGAGACCCCCAAAGCACCCACAGAGACCCCAGAGAGACCCCAGAGACCCCGGAGACCCCCAGAGAGAGCCCAGAGAGAGCCCAGAGAGACCCCAGAGAGACCCCAGAGCACCCCCAGAGACCCCCCAGAGACCCCAGAGTCCCCAGAGAGACCCCAGAGAAACCCCAGAGCACCCACAGAGACCCGAGAGACCCCCCCAGAGACTCCCAGAGACCCCCCAGAGACCCACCAGACCCCCAGACCCCCCCAGACACCCCACCCCACAGCCACCAAGACCACCCCCCGAGCCCCAGCCCCCCAGCCCCCCTGACCTGGCTGATGCGGTTGAAGCCGTACTGGAGGAAGCTCTCGTCGAAGCGGGGCACGCCGCGGGCGGGGGCCACGAAGAACGGCTCCCAGGGGTCCCTCCAGGCCGCCTCGTAGGCCACGCGCAGCCGGGGGCCCGGGGGCAGCGCCCGCCAGCGGCCGAAGTCGGTGGGGGCCTGGCAGCGCGGGCACAGCGCCCCGTAGAACGGGCGCGCCTCGCCCGCCGCCCAGAGCCGCAGCAGCTCGGCCTTGGAGCCCGGCGGGCGCCGCCGGCCCCGCACCTCGAAGGCCGGCAGCACGAAGAGCGCCCGCGCCCAGGGCGGCTCCGCAGGGCGGGCGGCACTCGGGGCACGGGGGGCACCCGGGGCACGGGGGTCACCCGGGGCCTTGGGGTCACTCAGGGCTTTGGGGTCGCCCGGGACCTTGGGGTCACTCAGGCTGTGGGGGTCACTCAGGGCATTGGGGTCACTCAGGGTTTTGGGGTCACTCAGGCTGTGGGGGTCACTCAGGGCTTTGGGGTCACTCAGGCTGTGAGGGTCACTCAGGCTGTGGGGGTCACCCAGGCCGTGGGGGTCACCCGGGGCCTTGGGGTCACTCAGGCTGTGGGGGTCACTCAGGGCATTGGGGTCGCTCAGGATTTTGGGGTCGCTCAGGATTTTGGGGTCGCTCAGGATTTTGGGGTCACTCAGGGCATTGGGGTCACTCAGGGCTTTGTGGTCACTCAGGGCATGGGGACCACTCAGGACACTGGGGTCACTCAGGGTTTTGGGGTCGCTCAGGATTTTGGGGTCACTCGGAGCCTTAGGGCCATTCAGGGTGTGGGGGTCACTCAGAGCATTGGGGTCACTCAGGCTTTTGGGGTTGCTCAGGACATTGGGGTCACTTGGGGCATTGGGGTCACTCAGGATGTTGGGGTCATCCAGGGTTTTGGGGTCACTCAGGACACCTGGGGCTTGCAGACCCCCGGGGTCTTTGGGGCCCAATGAAGTTTTGGGGTTCTTGGGGACGCTGGGGACACCGGGGGCCGCTCAGGCCATCGGGGCCCCCCAGGACATGGGGGACCCCCGAGGTGTTGGGGACCCTCAGGCCACCAGCAGCCCCCAAAGCTTTGGGGTCCCCCAAATCCCCCTGAGCCCCCGCAGCTTTGTGGTCCCCGTGTCCCCCCCCGTTTCGGGGGTGCAGCCCCCCCTGGCCCCCCCAGTTTTGGGGGTCCAGCCCCCCGTCCCGCAGCAGCGCCAGGAACCCCTCGCGCAGCCCCGGGCTGGGCACCACGTCGGCGTCCACCACGAGCACGAAACGCCCCCCGGATTGGGGCGGGGGTCCCCCTCCGGGGCCCCCCCCGGCCGCCCCCTCCCAGGCCACGTTCCGCAGCAGGTTCCCGGGGTACGGCACCCCCAAGGCGTAGCTGGGGGGGTCGGCGGCCGCCAGCCGAGCCAGCGCCCCCCGGCACCCCGCGCCGTCCCGGGGGGCTCGGGGCGGCCCCGGGGCCGCTCTCGGGGGGGGGCCCCGCCGCCCCCAGCACCACCTGCAGCCTCAGGCGGCCCCGCAAGCCCCGGCAGGGCCCCCCCAGAACGGCCAGCAGCTCCTCCAGCCCCCCCCGCGGCTCCCCAAAAACGGCCACCGACAGCGGCCCCCCCCAGGGCCCCCCCAGCGCCGCCGCCGCTCGCCCGGGGCTGCCGTGGGTGGCCAGCACCAGCTCGGGCCGGGGGGCGCGGGCCCAGCCCGGGGGGGCTCCCAGGACGTCCCAGTAGACCCGGAAAGCCCCCGAGGCGTCCAGGAGCCCCCGGGGGGGGCGGCGGGGCCGGGGGGCGGCGGGCGGGGGGCGCGGCGGGGGCAGCGCCCGCAGGTAGAGGGTCTGCAGCAGCGCCAGCGCCCCCAGCAGCCACGCGCAGCCCCCCAGAAACCGGCCCCGACCCCGGCCCATGGCACTGCGGGGAACTGGGCGGACTGGGAGGGGAGACTGGGGGAACTGGGCGGACTGGGAGGGGAGATTGGGGGACTGGGGGGTACTGGGAGCTACTGGGAGGCACTGGGAGGGACTGGAAGGGGACTGGGAGGGGAGATTGGGAGACTGGGGGGTACTGGGAGCTACTGGGGGGCACTGGGAGGGCTCACAGGGCTGGACTGGGAGGGTGCTGGGGGATACTGGGGGTTACTGGGAGGATTCTGGGGGTCACTGGGGCCGGCGCGGAGCCGGGACCAGTCCGGCATGCTGGAACCAGTACGGGGTTACTGGGACCAGTACGGGGGTGCTGGGATCAGTCTGGGGCCACTGGTCCCAGTTTAGGGGGTGGGGAGGAGGGTCCGGACCCAGTTCCGAGGGGATCGGGGCCAGTTTGGGGTCACCGGTCCCAGTTTGGGGTCACTGGGACCAGTCTGGGACTCACCGCGCTGCGCCGCCGCCGGGAGGGGCTGCGCATGCGCGGGGCGGGGGAGGCGTGGCCCTGAACCCGGGGGCGGAGTTATGCAGATTAGCTCGCGACGCGTTGCGGGCGCAGTTTCATCGCTCGGGGGCGTGGTTTGAGCTTTGTGGGCGTGGTTTATGCGCTGGGGGCGGGGCCCGGTGGCTCCGGCGAGACCCCCGGGACCCCCGGAACCCCCAAATCCCCCCAGATTCCCCCAGATCCCTCCAAATCTCCCCAAATCCCCCAAAATTCCCCGAAATCCCCCCAAATCCCCGAGTCTCCCCCAAATTCCCGGCTCATTCCCACTCCTGGACCCTCCCCGGTAATCCTGGGGCTCCCCGGAGTTTCTGTGCCCCCCCCCAAACCCCCGAGCTGTCCCCAGTTCCTGCGTCCCCCCTCCCCAAATCCCCGCCCCCTCCCCAAATTTCCCAGCGAAGAAGCTGCCGCAGGCTCGGGGACCTCGGGGGACACTTTTATTGCCGGGGGGAAAATTGGGGACATCGGGGGCACCACCGGGGGCTGGGGGGGCCACCCCCGGCTGCCCCTCGGCCGTTGGGGACGTTGGGGACACGGAGCCGGCAGGGTGGCAGTGTCCCCCGTCCTTCATCGGGGACATCGGTGACACCGGGGTCGCGACGGGCTCGGTCCGTGGGGCTGGGGACACCGGGAGGACATCGGGGACACCGAGAGGACGTCGGGGACACCGGGGTGTCTCAGTCTTTGATCCCGGTGACGAGCGGGTCCCGCGTCCCCCGGGGACGTTGGGGACATTGGGGTCTCGGTGCCTTGGGCTCGGTGACATCGCGCTGCGACGTGTCGGGGTGGGGGCGTTGGGGACATCGGGGGATGTCGGGGACATCGGGGGCTCCGAGTCACGATGTGTCTCAGCCCCTCGCGCTGGGGACCCTTGGGGGCGCTGGGGACATCAGGCCAGGATGTCCCTCGCAGGGTGTTGGGGACACTGGGGACACCGAGCCGTGAGCTGTCCCCACCCCGCGGGCTGGGGACACTGGGGACACCGAGCCACATGGTGCCTCAGCCCCGGGGCTCGGGGGGGTCGGGGACGCTGGGGACAGCACTGGGGACTTTGGGGACATCAAGCCACATCGTGCCTCGGTCCCCCCGCGTTGGGGACATTGAGGGTGACACCCACGGAGGGGGGGGAGGGGACACACTTTTGGGGGGGACTCTGCCAAAAACGCAGATTCCGAGGTGGGGGCGGGGGGAGGTGACAGGCACGGGGGGGGGGGGGGGGGGTGACAAGGGACAGGGACACTCCGGGCTGGGGGGAGGGGCACAGGCTCCTACGGGGGGTCCCAGCCCCCACCCCAGCGACCCAAAACATTTTTGGCGACGGGTCCTGGCGCGGGGGGGGGGGGGGGGGGGGCGGGAGGGGGCAGGGGACAGAGGGGACACGAGGGACGGTCCCCAGGCGTCCGGGCTGGGGGAGGGGGGGGCCACCAGCCCCCCCCCAATTACCTTAGAGACTCGTTACGAGTTAAATTAGCACGAGCGGCCCCGGGGGGCGGCGGGCGGGGGCGGCCGGGGCCGGGGGGACGCTGGCCCGGGCCGGGGTGACAATGACAATATGCCATACTGGGGGCAAGTCGCGTCACAGACTTAGTTCAGAACGACGGGGCGCGCTGGCTTCCGGCTGCGGGGACAGAGGCCACGCGTCAGGACCCCAAAAAAACCCTAAAAACCGCCCCAAAAACCTCCAAAAACCGCCCCAAAACCGCCCCAAAACCCCCCTAAAAACCGCCCCAAAACCGCCCCAAAACCCCCCTAAAAACCGCCCCCAAAACCGCCCCAAAACCCCCCTAAAAACCGCCCCAAAACCGCCCCCAAAACCCCCCTAAAAACCGCCCCAAAACCGCCCCAAAACCGCCCCAAAACGCCCCCAAAAACTCCCAAACCCCCCCCCGCCAAACCAGCCCAGAACCGCCCCAAAACACCCCGGAGTCCCCCCTGTCCCCCCTGTCTCCAACCCCCCAGGCCAAAAAGGAACCCCAGGGTTGTCCCTTGTCCCCAGAAACGGACCCGGGGGGGGGGAGGGGGCTCCGGGACCACCCCCCACCCATCCAAGCCTCCCTTCTTCACCCCCGAACCCCCCTGGGGACCCCCGGGCAGCCCCTGGGAGGGGACGCGGCTGTTGGGGACCCCTCCCCGTGCGTGCCCCGGTCCCTTTCCCCCCCCCCCATCCCCGTCACCCCCCTGGGACCCCCCCCGGCCCCCCACCTTTGCGGAAGGCGTCCTGGAGGCGGCTCTGGGGGAGTTGATACAACTCAGCGAAGGGGTCGCGGGGCGACCGGGGCGGGGGCGGCGGCGGCCGGGGCCCGGGGGTGCCCCCCGAGGGTCGCCGGGGGCCGCCGCGGGTGGCGATGGCCGCCAGCCCCTGCAGCAGCCGGCGCAGGGCGGGCCCGGCCGGGGGCGCGGGGGGCGGCGGCGACGTCTCGGGGGTCAGCAGAGAACCGGGGGGACCCCCCGGGACCCCGCCCGGGCTCTCGGGGCTCGGCGGGAGCTTCTCGGGCGCGGCCTCGGGGGGCTCGGGGGGCCCGAAGGCGAACGGGGGCGCCTGGCGGGGGGTGTAGGGCGGCGTCCAGGTCTCGGCGCCGCCGCCGGGGGTCTCGGGGACCCCCAGCCCCGGCGCCAGGCGCACCAGCCCGAGCGGGGGGGCGCAGCGCGGCCGCGGGGGGCGGCGATGGAGGCGCCCAGGGCGAGGCCGAGGTCGGGGTCGGCGAGCGAGGGGTCGGCGCCGACGTCCGGCCGCCCTCCCAGGCCGGGGCAGGCGCCGGCGCCGAGCGCGGCTCCCACGGCAAAGCCGAGCGCCGAACCCGGCCCGGAGCCGCCGTCCGAGCCGGGGCCGGAGCCCAGGCCGAGCCCGGCCGCGGGGACGACGTCCGGCGCCAGAGCGGCGCCCACGCCCAGGCCGATGTCCATCTCGGGCCCGAGGGCCGCTCCGACCGCCAGGCCGACGCCGGAGCCGAGGCCGGAGCCGACGGCGAGGCCGGCGTTGTGTCCGAGCCCAGGGGTGTGTCCGAGGCTGGAACCGTGTCCAAGTCCAGCGTTGTGTCCGAGCCCGGCGTTGTGTCCGAGCCCGGCGTTGTGTCCGAGCCCGGCGTTGTGTCCGAGCCCGGCGTTGTGTCCGAGGCCGGAGCCGGCTCCCACGGCCAGTCCGGCGCCAGACGGGAGATTCGAGCCCACGTTGGCTCCCAGGGCGGCTCCGAGGGCGAGTCCAGCCCCGGCTCCGGCCCCGACGGTCACTCCGATGTCCGGGGGCAGCGCGGCGGCGCCGATGTCCAGCCCCACGCCGGCCCTGAGGTCGGCCCCGATGCCGAGGGCCACGCCCGCCCCGATGCCGGCGGTCACTTCGGCCGCGCCGTCCTCCCCGAGGTCAGTGCCGAGGGCGGGGCCCACGTCGGCTCCGGCCGCCACGCCCAGGCCGATGTCCACTCTGACGCCGCCTCCCACGCCGAGGCCGAGGCCGGCGTCCGAGCCGAGGCCGTGGCCGACGGCGTCTCCGAGAGCGTGGCCGACGTTCGGGGGGGACGCCGGCCCCGAGGCCGGGGTCAGCGGTGGCCGCAGTGGTGGCCCCGAGGCCGTGTCCGATGGTGGCCCCAAGTCCAGAGTCAATGGTGGCCGTGGCGTTGGCTCCCAGGCCGTGTCCAGTGCCGGCCCCCAGGCCGTGGTCAGCGGTGGCCGCAGCGCCGTGTCCGAGGCCGTGTCCGATGCCGGCCCCCAGGCCGGGCTCCACGCCGCTGCCCAGGGCAGCTCCGAGGCCGTGGCCGATGGTGGCCCCGAGGCCGGGCTCAGCGGTGGCCGCAGCGCCGTGTCCGAGGCCGTGTCCGACGCTGACCGCCAGGCTGGGGTCAGCAGTGGCCGCAGCGCCGTGTCCGAGGCCGTGTCCGACGCTGACCGCCAGGCTGGGGTCAGCAGTGGCCGCAGCGCCGTGTCCGAGGCCGTGTCCGACGCTGACCGCCAGGCCGACGGCTCCGACGTCATCGCCCAGGCCGGGCCCCACGCCGAGGTCCAGGCCGGGCCCGAGGTCGCCACCGGGGAAGTCGAGGCAGGGCCCGAACGGCTCCGGGGGTCCCGGGGGGGCTTCGGCCGCCAGCTGCTGCCGCAGGCACCAGGCCTCGGCCTCGCTGCGGGGGGACACGGCGGTCAGCGGGTCTGCGGCCACCGGCGTGTCCCCAAGGGTGGACAGACCCCCTGGGTGCTGAGCACTGACCGCTGACCGCTGAGCACTGACTACTGAGCACTGACCACTGACTGCTAACCACTGAGTGCTGACCACTGAGTGCTGACCACTGAGTGCTGACCACTGAGTGCTGACCACTGACTGCTAACCACTGAGTGCTGACCACTGAGTGCTGACCACTGACTGCTAACCACTGAGTGCTGACCACTGAGTGCTGACCGCTGACCGCTGAGCACTGACCATTGAGCGCTGAGCACTGACCACTGAGCACTGACTGCTGGCCATTGAGCACTGACCACTGAGCACTGAGCACTGACCACTGAGTGCTGACCACTGAGTGCTGACCACTGAGTGCTGAGCACTGACCGCTGACCGCTGAGCACTGACCTGATGACGAAGTTGTGGGCGAGCAGGGCCGGCCCCTCCGGCCGCAGGCGGGCGTAGACCCACGTCCAGCCCAGGCCGTCCTTGCGCTGCAGCCGCGTCACCAGCTCCCCCCGCGCCTCCGGCCCCGCGCCGGCTGTGGGGACACGGAGCGGTCAGTGGGGACATGGAGGGGTCAGTGGGGACACGGAGCGGTCAGCGGGGACAGGGAGGGGTCAGTGGGGACATGGAGCGGTCAGCGGGGACATGGAGGGGTCAGTGGGGACATGGGATGGTCAGTGGGGACACGGGGATGGTCAGTGGGGACATGGAGGGGTCAGTGGGGACATGGAGGGGTCAGCGGGGACATGGGATGGTCAGTGGGGACATGGAGGGGTCAGTGGGGACATGGAGGGGTCAGTGGGGACATGGGATGGTCAGTGGGGACATGGAGGGGTCAGTGGGGACATGGAGGGGTCAGTGGGGACATGGGATGGTCAGTGGGGACATGGAGCGGTCAGTGGGGACATGGAGGGGTCAGTGGGGACATGGAGGGGTCAGTGAGGACATGGATGGTCAGTGGGGACACGGGGATGGTCAGTGGGGACACAGGGATGGTCAGTGGGGACACAGGGATGGTCAGCGGGGACACAGGGATGGTCAGTGGGGACACGGGGATGGTCAGTGGGGACACAGGGATGGTCAGTGGGGACACGGGGATGGTCAGCAGGGCCGGCACGGCCGGGGGGACAGGGACGGGAGGGGGGCTGGGGACACCCAGGGCACCCTGGGGACACTGACCGAGGCGCAGGTGCTGGCGGGCGACGTGGCCGAGGTCCTCGGGGTGCAGCAGGCGGTACCAGGAGCGGCCCAGCAGCTCGGCCCGGCCGTAGCCCAGGTGCACCAGGACACTGCGGACACCGGCCCGGGGTCACTCGCGTCCCTCCCCCGGACATCCGGACCCCCGGCCGGCCCCGCCGCGGCCCAGGTGAGCCCCGCCCGTCCCACCTGTCCGAGATGTCGAGCAGGGCGAGGTCGCGGGCGTGGCGGCTCTGGAAGGCCGGCAGCAGGAGGCAGTCGGGGCAGGGCCAGGGCGGGGGGTCCAGGGGGGCGCAGAAGGCCACGAAGAGCGCGGGGGCGGCGCCGGGGGGCCCGGGGGGCTCCTGGAAGCGCCCCCGCAGCAGCACCAGCTTGCGGCCGGCGCTCGGGCGGCGAGAGGCGCGGGAGGTGGTGAAACGGCAGCGGAAGAGGCGCTCTGGGGGGAGAGGGGGGGCGTCGGTCACTCTGTCCGGCTGTCCGCCCCTCTGTCCGGCTGTCCACCCCTCTGTCCGGCTGTCCACCCCTCTGTCCTGCTGTCCACACCTCTGTCCGGCTGTCCACACCTCTGTCCGGCTGTCCACCCCTCTGTCCTGCTGTCCACCCCTCTGTGCTGCTGTCCATCCCTCTGTCCGGCTGTCCACCCCTCTGTCCTGCTGTCCACCCCTCTGTCCTGCTGTCCGCCCCTCTGTCCTGCTGTCCGCCCCTCTGTGCTGCTGTCCACACCTCTGTCCGGCTGTCCACCCCTCTGTCCGGCTGTCCACCCCTCTGTCCTGCTGTCCGCCCCTCTGTGCTGCTGTCCGCCCCTCTGTGCTGCTGTCCGCCCCTCTGTCCTGCTGTCCGCCCCTCTGTGCTGCTGTCCACACCTCTGTCCGGCTGTCCACCCCTCTGTCCGGCTGTCCACCCCTCTGTCCGGCTGTCCGCCCCTCTGTCCTGCTGTCCGCCCCTCTGTCCGGCTGTCCACCCCTCTGTCCTGCTGTCCGCCCTTCTGTCTCCCCATCCATCCCGTCCCTTCCCTCCCTCTCCTCCCTGCCCGTCCCCCCAGACCCCTCCGGACCCTCCCGACCCCCCCAGACCCCCCGGGAGCCCCGGGACCCCCACCCACCTGCCTGGGGGGGCCCGGGCAGGCTCAGCTGGTGCCGCACCAGGGGGTGATCGGCGGGGTCCAGCAGGTCGTAGATGCTGTCCCCTTGTGCCACCAGGTCCACCTGGGGGGGCAGGGAGGGAGGCCGGGGTGAGCCCCCGGCACCCCCGGGACCCCCCCAGCGCCCCCCCGGGACCCCCGCCCGCCCCGGCCCGCCCAGGTGCTCACCATGGAGTGGCCCAGGTGCTGCGCCACGTTGTCGGTGACCCCGACCAGCTTCCCCTCGCGGGTCACGGCCAGCAGGAACCCGGGCAGCGACGCCACCAGGTCGGCGAGCTCCGGCCCCCCCAGCAGCTCCAGGGGCGCCCCCCGGCTCGGGCCTGGCGTGGGGACACGCGGGGACAGCGGTCAGCGGCCGCCCGGCCCCTCCGTGCGCTGTCCCCTGCGGCCCCGAGGCGTCACCCACGGAGCCGCCGCCGGCACCGGAGCCCTCCCCGTGCGCAGCCAGCTCCGGTCCCTGTCCCTGTCCCTGTCCCTGTCCCTGTCCCTGTCCCTTGTCCCAGCCGCAGTCCCTGTCCCCAATCCCTGATCCCGGTCCCTGTCACCGATCCCGTTCCCGATCCCCGATCCTGGTCCCGATCCCTGATCCCGGTCCCTGATCCCGGTCCCTGTCACCAATCCCCGATCCCGGTCCCTGTCACCGATGCCCGATCCCCGATCCCCGGTCCCTGTCACGGATCCCGGTCCCCGTCCCGCTGCCCCGCCCGGTCCCCGCCGCTCTCCGCGGTGCTGAACGGGAACCTCCGGCCGCTCTCCGCGGTGCTGCACCGGTCCCGGTCCCTGCCCGCGGTGCTGAACGGCCCCGGTCCCGGTCCCTGTCCCCGTCTCTGTCCCGCTCCCAGCCCGGTCCCCGCTCCCGGCAGCGGCTCCCGTCCCTGCCTGACGCCGGTGGCTGCTGCCAGCCCCGTGTCATCCCCGGCCCCTTTCCCGGTGCCATTCCCGGGTCGATCCCGGCTCCCATCCCCGATCCCCGATCCCATCCCGGTGCCACCCCTGGTGCGGGTCTCATCCCGGTCCCGTTCCCGGCTCCATCCCCGGTCCCGGCTCCATCCCCGGTCCCGGCTCCATCCCCGGTGCCGTTCCCCGCTCCATCCCCGCTCCCCGCTCCATCCCCGGTCCTGTTCCCGGCTCCATCCCCGCTCCATCCCCGCTCCCCGCTCCACTCCCGGTCCCGTTCCCGGCTCCATCCCCGCTCCCCGCTCCATCCCCGCTCCCCGCTCCACTCCTGGTCCCGTTCCCGGCTCCATCCCCGGTCCCCGCTCCATCCTCGGTCCCGTTCCCGGCTCCATCCCCGGTCCCCGCTCCATCCCCGGTCCCCGCTCCATCCCCGTTCCCGGCTCCATCCCCGGTCCCGTTCCCCGCTCCATCCCCGTTCCCGGCTCCATCCCCGCTCCCCGCTCCATCCCCGGTGCCGTTCCCCGCTCCATCCCCGGTGCCGTTCCCCGCTCCATCCCCGCTCCCGCTCCGTCCCGCTCCGTCCCGCACACCTGGCCGCAGGCAGGCGCCCTTGCGGGTGTAGATGCAGGCGAGGGCCATGACGTGCAGGTAGGAGAGGCGCGGCCGGTCGCCGTCGGGCAGCGGGAGGAGGTCGCGCAGGGCGCGGATCTGGGCGTTGATCTGGTCCCGCCGCGCCTTGGAGGCGCCTTTGGTGGAGCGGAGCATCCTCCGCCCGCGCCGCCGCCCGGGGCCGCCGCTTTATGCGCCCCGCGGCCCCGCGTCAGCGCCGCGTCACCGGCCCCGCGCCGCCCCCCGCGCGGGGGGGACACCGGGGACGCGGGGGGGGACGCGGCGGCCGCGTCACCGCTGACGCTGACGCACGAGGGGGGAGGGGAGGCGCGGGGGGGGGGGGGGGGGAGGGGCGGGGAGCGCGGAGGGTTCGCACCGAAATTGGAGATGGAGCGGGGAGAGGGGCGGGGCGGGGGGCGGGGGGGAGGGGAGGGGCGCGGGGACACGCCCAGGGTGGGGGAGGGGGTGGGGGGGACTGGGGGGGGGAGCGGGGAGTCAGCGGGGGGGAGAGGGAGGAGCCCGGGGGGGGGGTGGGGGGCGAGATGGGGGGGGGGGATGGTTGGAGGGGTCAGTGGGGAGAGGGAGGAGATGGAGGAGGCAATGGGGAGATGGAGGAGGCAATGGGGAGATGGAGGAGGCAATGAAGGGTCAGTGGGGAGATGGAGGAGGCAACGGCGTCAGTGGGGAGATGGAGGAGTCTATGGGGCCAATGGGGAGATGGAGCAGCCAACGGGGTCAGTGGGGAGATGGAGGAGCCAAGGGATGGAGGGGGAGGGTCAATGGGGAGATGGAGGAGCCAATGGGGAGATGGAAGAGGCAATGGGGAGATGGGGGAGCCAATGAAGGCTCAGTGGGGAGATGGAAGAGTCAATGAAGGGTCAGTGGGGAGATGGAGGAGTCTATGGGGCCAATGGGGAGATGGAACAGCCAATGGCGTCAGTGGGGAGATGGAGGAGCCAAGGGATGGAGGGGGAGGGTCAATGGGGAGATGGAGGAGCCAATGAAGGGTCAGTGGGGAGATGGGGGAGTCAGTGAGGGCTCAGTGGGGAGATGGAGCAGCCAATGGGGCCAATGGGGAGATGGGGGAGCCAAGGGATGGAGGGAGAGGGTCAAGGCGGGGCTGGAGGAGCCAATGGGGGTCAAGGGGGAGATGGAGGAACCAAGGGATGGAGGGAGAGGGTCGGTGCAGGGACAGGAGTCGAGGGAGGGATGGAAGGGTCAGTGGGGAGATGGAGGAGCCAATGAAGGGTCAGTGGGAGATGGGGGAGTCAGTGAGGGCTCAGTGGGGAGATGGAGGAGTCTATGGGGCCAATGGGAGATGGAGCAGCCAATGAAGGGTCACTGGGGAGATGGGGGAGCCAATGAAGGGTCACTGGGGAGATGGGGGAGCCAAGGGATGGAGGGAGAGGGTCAAGGCGGGGATGGAGGAGCCAATGGGGGTCAAGGGAGAGGGTCAAGGAGTGGGGGGGTCAGCGATGATGGACGGATGGAGGGAGGGTCAGCAGGGGGAAGGGGGGGTCAGTGGGGAGAGGGAGGAGCCAGTGAGGGGCTGGGGGGGGAGGGAGCAGCACTCGGGGGGCTGGGGGGGCTCCGGGTGGGGAGGGGCGGTCAGTGGGGGAGGGAGAGGGTCCAGCGTGGCCGGAGGGAGGTCAGAGTGACCACAGAGGGGTTGGAGTGACCACCGGGGCATTGGAGTGACCATGGGAGGGTCGGAGTGACCACAGGAGGTGTGGGAGTGACCACACGGGGGTCGGAGTGACCACAGAGGGGTTGGAGTGACCACAGAGGGTCGGAGTGACCATGGGAGAGCTGGAGTGACCACAGGGGCATTGGAGTGACCACACGGGGGTCGGAGTGACCACAGGAGGGTCGGAGTGACCACAGGGGCATTGGAGTGACCACACGGGGGTCAGAGTGACCACAGGGGCATTGGAGTGACCACAGGAGGTGTGGGAGTGACCACCGGGGCACTGGAGTGACCACCGTGGGGTCGGAGTGACCACCGGGGCATTGGAGTGACCACAGGAGGTGTGGGAGTGACCACCGGGGCACTGGAGTGACCACAGGAGGTGTGGGAGTGACCACACGGGGGTCGGAGTGACCACAGGAGGTGTGGGAGTGACCACACGGGGGTCGGAGTGACCACAGGAGGTGTGGGAGTGACCACACGGGGGTCGGAGTGACCACAGGAGGTGTGGGAGTGACCACCGGGGCACTGGAGTGACCACACGGGGGTCGGAGTGACCACCGGGGCATTGGAGTGACCACAGGAGGGTCGGAGTGACCACACGGGGGTCGGAGTGACCACCGGGGCACTGGAGTGACCACCGTGGGGGTCAGCGCGGCCGGAGGGACCCCAGGACGAGGCGGGGGGGGGGACCCGGGCCCCCCCTCCCCCCCCGGGCCTTTGGGAACCCCCTCTCCCCCTCCCTCCCCCCCTCGCGCGGGCGCCCCCGGCTTTGGCTCCTCCCCCCGCCCCTCCCCCCGCCGCTCCGCCGCTGCCAAATTTGGGCGCCGAAGCCGCGGAGCCAAAAATAGCGCGGGGAGCCCAAAATAGCGCGGGGGGGCGGGGGCCGCGCCGGGCGGGGCCGGGACCCCCGCGGAGCCTTTTTTGGGGGGGGGGGAGGGGACCTGGGCAGGGAGACCCCGCGTCCCCTCCCCCACCACAGATTCGGGTGTCCCCCGCCCCCCCCCAGGCTTCGGGACCCCCCCAAAATTCCCGAGTTCCCCCCCCCCCCCCCAAAATTCGCGCGGGTCCCCTCCCCCCCCCATTCCCGGGGTCTCCCCGAATTCCCGGGGATCCCCCCCGCGCCCCCCCCGCGGCGTTTCCATGGCAACGGCGGCGGTTTTTGGGGGGGGGGGAGGATGAGGAGGGAGGGGGGGGATGAAGGAGGAGGGGAGAGGGAGGATGAGGATGAGGAAGGAGCTGGAAAGGGGGGGAGGAGGAGGAAGGAAAGAGGAGGAGGAGGAGGAAGATGAAGGAGGATGAGGATGGTGGAAGAGGGGATGAAGATGGGGAAGGTGAGGATGAGGGGGAGGAGGATGAGGGAAGATGAAGGAGGAAGATGAGGCAGGGAAAGGAGGAAGATGAGGGAAGATGAAGGAGGAAGATGAGGCAGGGAAAGGAGGAAGATGAGGCAGGGAAAGGAGGAAGATGAGGGAAGATGAAGGAGGAAGATGAGGGAAGATGAAGGAGGAAGATGAGGCAGGGAAAGGAGGAAGATGAGGGAAGATGAAGGAGGAAGATGAGGGAAGATGAAGGAGGAAGATGAGGCAGGGAAAGGAGGAAGATGAGGGAAGATGAAGGAGGAAGATGAGGCAGGGATTGGGACGGCGATGAGGAAGGAGGGGAGGAAGATGAGGGAGGATAAAGGGGATGAAGGAGGAGGATGGGGCAGGGATTGGGATGAGGATGAGGAAGATGAGCACGCTGAGGATGAAGGCCCAAGGGACAAGAGCCCCAACCCCCCCCCCAGAAGAGACCCCAGCCCCCCCCCAAAAACGGCCCGGACATTTTGGGACCCCCCCCCCCCCCAAATTACAAACCGCAAGGTGGGCGGGTCTGTGGGAGGAGCTCTTTATTTGGGGGTGGGGTTTTGGGGGTTCCCCCGAGTTTTGGGGTTTTTTTGGGGGGGGGGGGGGGGGGGTCACTTCTTCCGGGCCCCCCCCTCGTCCTCCTCCTGCCCGTCCGGGGCGGCTGCGGCCGCCTCGAGCTCCCGGCGGCGCCGCTGGACATCGGCCACGGCCTGGGGGGTCAGCCTGGGGGGGGCGGGGGTCAGGGGTCAGGGGTCAGCCTGGGGGGGGCGGGGGTCAGGGGTCAGGGGTCAGCTGGGGGAGGGGCGGTTTTTGGGGTGTTTTGGGGCTGTTTTTGGGGGATCAAGGGCTGGTTTCGGGGCAGCCTGGGGCAGTTTTCGGGGCTGGTTTTGGGCTCAGGGCCGGTTTGTGGGTCAATTTTTGGGGGGCTGTTTTGGGGGTCTCGGGGTCAGGTTTCGGGTCAATGTTGGGGTTGGTTTTTGGGGGGTGTCGGGGTCAGTTTGGGGGTCTCAGGGTCAGTTTCTGGGTCAGTTTTGGGGGTCTCAGGGTCAGTTTCGGGGTCAGTTTTGGGGGTCTCAAGGGTCAGTTTTGGGGTCTCAAGGGTCTCAGGGTCAGTTTGGGGCTCTCGGGGTCAGTTGTGGGGTCAGTTTGGGGGTCTCAGGGTCAGTTCCTGGGTCAGTTCCGGGGTGCTCAGGGTCAGTTTGGGGGTCTCAGGGTCAGTTTGGGGGTCTCAGGGTCAGTTCCTGGGTCAGTTTTGGGGTTTCAGGGTCAGTTTTGGGGTTCTCAGGGTCAGTTTCGGGGTCTCGGGGTCACTTCTGGGGTTCTCGGGGTCAGTTCCTGGGTCAGTTTGGGGGTCTCGGGGTCAGTTCTGGGGTCAGTTTGGGGGTCTCGGGGTCAGTTCTGGGGTTCTCGGGGTCAGTTCCTGGGTCAGTTCGGGGGTCTCGGGGTCAGTTCTGGGGTCAGTTCGGGGGTCTCGGGGTCAGTTTGGGGGTCAGTTCGGGGGTCTCTCCCACCTGGGCACCACGTGCAGGCCGAGGCTGCGGGCAGAGCCCACCAGGGACCCCACGAGGGCGGGCAGCGGCGTCCCCCGGGCCGTCACCGCCGGGTCCCTCTGCTTGGCCACGGCCACCTCGAAGAGCTGCGCCAGCGACACCAGCCCGGCCGGCTCGTGGCCTGGGGGCTGCGGTCAGCGACCCCCCCACTCCTGCAGGAACCCCGAAATCCACCCGGAAATCCCCCCAGAACCCCGAAATTCCCTCAGGGAGCTCAAATCCCCCTCAGGATCCCCAAATTCCCCCCCAGGATCCCCGAATTCCCTCTCAGGATCCCAAATTCTCCCTCAGGATCCCAAATTCCCTCTCAGGATCCCAAATTCCCTCTCAGGACCCCAAATTCCCCCTCAGGATCCCCAAATTCTCCCCCAGGATCCCAAATTCCCTCTCAGGATCCGAAATTCCCCATCAGGAACCCAAATTCTCCCTCAGGATCCCCAGATTCCCTCTCAGGATCCCCAGTTCCCCCTCAGGATCCCCAAATTCCCTCTCAGGATCCCCAAACTCCCTCTCAGGATCCCCGAATTCTCCCTCAGGATCCCCAGTTCCCCCTCAGGATCCCAAATTCTCTCTCAGGATCCCCGAATTCTCCCTCAGGATCCCAAATTCTCTCTCAGGATCCCCAATTTCTCCTCCGAACCCCTCCAGCCTCCCCAGAAGCCCCCAGGTTCTCCCCCAGGACCCCCAAATCGCCCCTGACCAGGTCTGGCCGATCCTTTCTCCACTCCGGCCACGGCCTTGAGGAAGTAGGAGGTGGGGGGGGGTCCCGATGGTCAGCGAGTAGGTCCGGTCAGGCTGGGGGGCAGCGGGGGGTCACGGGGGGTCACTGGGGGGGGGGGTCCCGGTGCCCCGGGGGGATCCCGGTGTCTCCCTCCCACCACTCACATGCACGAGCAGCCGGACCCTCAGCGGGACCCCGGGTTTGATGTCCCGGGTGCGCTCGTTGAAGTCTTTGCAGAAGGCGGCGATGGGGACCCCGCGCTGAGGAGGCACCGGGGAGGGGTCGGGCCGGGCCGCGGGGGCACCGGGACACCCCTAAACTTCCTCCCGCCCCGTTCCCCGCACCTGCCCCAGCACCGGCCCCAGCGGCGGCCCCGGCGCGGCGCCCCCGGCCGGGATGAGGATCCGGACGGGCCGCGGGGGCCGCCCCCTGGCCCGCCCTGGCCCCGGCCCGCACCGAGCGCGCCGCCCGCGACATGGCGGCGGCTCCGTGAGGGACCGGCGGTCACGTGGCACGAGGGGCACCACGGAGCCAATCAGGGGCGAGGGAGGGAGGGGCGGGGCCGGACGGAGCCAATAGGAGGGCGAGGGGGGTGTGGCTGAAGGGGGGCGGGAAAGATCGTGAGGGGAGGAGGGGCGTGGCCAACAACTGGCGCGAAAACTCCTGAGGGAAGGGGGCGTGGTCTGAGGGCTGGGTGGGCGGGGCTTGGGAGAAGGGAGGGGGATCCCCGCCCCTCCCCCACCCGGGGATTCCCCCGGGGGCATCCCCGCCCCTCCCCCACCCGGGGATTCCCCCGGGGGCATCCCCGCCCCTCCCCCACCGCAGCCTCACCTGGGGGCTCCCGGCGGAGCGCGGAGGGGGAGGGGCAGCGGGGGGAGGGGCAGGAGGTGGGGGGAGGGGTCCGAGGGCAGGAGAGGGGGGGGGGTCAGGACCCCTCCCCTCCCCCTCCCCCTCCCCCTCCCCGGCCCCTCCCCCGCTCCCGCAGCCGCCTCAGGAGCTCCTCGTGCGTCCCCGCCCTGCGGGCCAGGGGTCAGAGGTCACGGGAGGGGGGGGGAGGGGAGGGTGACAGAGACCCCGCCCCCACCCCTCCCCAGCCCCTCCCCCTCCCCAGGGACCCCCAGAACCCCCCCAGTTCCTAAAGGAGCCCTCAGAGCCCCCCCAAATCCCCTCGAACCCCCAACTGAGCCCCCCAAAGTCCCTTTAAGCCCCCAGACCCCCTCCCAGCTCCCCCCCGGGACCCCCCCGGGACCCCCCCGGGACCCCCGGTGCCCCCGGACCCCCCCCGGGACCCCCGGTGCCCCCAGACCCCCACCGGCTCCGGGCTCTCTCGTAGGCCGCGCGCAGCTCCCGGTCCTGCTTGTCCAGGAAGGCGGCGTGAGCCCCGGCCACGTACCTGGGGGGGCAAAATGCACCCCAAACCCGGGGGGATGCACCCCAAATCCACCCCCAAATCCATCCCCAAATCCAGGGGGATGCACCCCAAACCCAGGGGGATCCACCCCCAAATCCAGGGGGATGCACCCCCAAATCCACCCCCAAATCCACCCCGAAACCCAGGGGGATGCACCCCAAACCCAGGGGGATCCACCCCCAAATCCAGGGGGATGCACCCCAAATCCAGGGGGATGCAACCCCAAATCCACCGCCAAATCCACCCCCAAATCCCGGGGCATCGCCCCAGACCCTGACCGATTTTAGGATCCAATTTTTGGAGCCCCCAGTCCCATTTTTGAGATGTCTCTCCCATTTTTGGAGCCCCCAGCCCCGGTTTCAGGGTCCCCAGCCCCGTTTTGGAGCTCCCAGCCCCAGTTTTGGGGTCCCCAGCCCCATTTCAGAGCCCCCAGCCCCAGTTTCAGGGTCCCCAGCCCCGTTTTGGAGCTCCCAGCCCCGTTTCAGAGCCCCAGCCCCGTTTCAGAGCCCCCAGCCCCATTTCAGAGCCCCCAGCCCATTTCAGAGCCCCCAGCCCCAGTTTCAGAGCCCCCAGCCCCGGTTCAGAGCCCCCAGCCCCATTTCAGAGCCCCCAGCCCCGTTTCAGAGCCCCCAGCGCCATTTCAGAGCCCCCAGCCCCATTTCGGGGTCCCCAGCCCCATTTCAGAGCCCCCAGCCCCATTTCAGAGCCCCCAGCCCCGTTTCAGAGCCCCCAGCCCCATTTCAGAGCCCCAGCCCCGTTTCGGAGCCCCCAGCCCCGTTTCGGAGCCCCCAGCCCCATTTCGGAGCCCCCAGCCCCATTTCGGGGTCCCACCTGTAGGCCAGCGCGTGGGCCAGCCCCCCCAGGGCCATCAGCAGCAGGAGCAGCCCCAGGAGCCGCCCGTGGGAGGCCCGGGGGGGGTCCCGGGGGGGCCGGAACTGCTCCCAGTACCGCCGTTCTCCTCCCAGTACCGCCGGCGCTCCTCCCAGTACCGCCGGCGCTCCTCCCAGCCGGGACCGGCGCCGCTGCGGACACGGCACCGCTGGGACACCCCGGGACCCCCGGGGATCCCCAGGACCCCTCCAGGACCCCCCTGGACGTCCCAGAACCCCCAGGGACCCCCAGGACCCCCCCAGGACCCCCAGGGATCCCCTAGAACCCCAAGGGACCCCCAGGACCCCCCCAGGACCCTCCCAGGACCCCCAGGGACCCCCAGGGACCCCCCCAGGACCCCCCTGGACGTCCCAGAACCCCCAGGACCCCCCCAGGACCCCCCCAGGACCCCCCTGGACGTCCCAGAACCCCCAGGGGACCCCCAGGGACCCCCAGGGATCCCCTAGAACCCCAAGGGCCCCCCAGGACCCCCCTGGACACCCCAGAACCCCCAGGGACCCCCAGGACCCCCCCAGGACCCCCCCGGACACCCCAGAACCCCCAGGGACCCCCAGGACCCTCAGGGATCCCTTAGAACCCCAAGCGCCCCCCCCGGACACCCCAGAACCCCCAGGGACCCCCCCCCGAACCCTCAGGGACACCCCAGGACCCCCCCAACCCCCCAAAAACCCTCAGGGACCCCCGAGACCCCCCCAACCGCCCCCCAGGACCCCCCAGTCCATAGGGGACCCCTCCCAACCCCCCCCAAATCCCCCCAGGACCCCCCCCAAATCCCTATGGGACCCCTCCCAAACCGCCACCCCCGTTACCTGGGGGGGGTCCCGGGCCGGGGGGGGGGTCCCGCGGCTCGGGGGGGTCCCGGGGCTCGGGGGGGTCCCGGGGGGGGCGCGGGGGGCGCTCAGGGCCGCGTAGGCCTCGGCCAGGCGCAGGAAGCGGCCGTGGCGGGAGGGGTCCGAGGGGTCCCCGTCGGGGTGGACCTGGGGGGGGGGTCGGGCAGGGAGGGGGTCCCGACACCGAGACCCCCCCCCCACATACCTGGGGACACCCCCGGGAAGTTTGGGGTCCGGTTTGGGGGGGAAAAAATGGGTGGGGAGGGGGCGCCAGAGTACGGGACACCCCCACGAGGCACTTGGTAGGGTCCGAGGGGTCCCCCAGCGCTCCCAGTCCCTCCCAGTTTGTCCCAGTCCCTCCCAGTTTGTCCCAATTCCAGTTCCTCCCAGTCCCTCCCAATCTCCCCCAGTTCTTCCCAGTCCCTCCCAGTTCCTCCCAGTTTGTCCCAGTTCATCCCAGTCTCCCCAATCCCTCTGAGTTTGTCCCAGTTCCCCCCAGTTTGTCCCAGTCCCCTCCCAGTCCCAGCTTAGCTCCCAGCCCTCCCCGTTTTGTCCCCGAAATTGCCGTTTTCCACCCCAGAACGGCCGGGATTTCCTCTCAGTCCCCCCCAGTCCCTCCCAGTTTATCCCAGTTCCCTCCCAGTCCCTCCCAGTTTATCCCAGTTCCCTCCCAGTCCCTCCCAGTTTATCCCAGTTCCCTCCCAGTCTCTCCCAGTCCATCCCAGTTTAACCCAGTCCCTCCCAGTCCCTCCCAGTCCATCCCAGTTTAACCCAGTCCCCCCCAGTCCCTCCCAGTTTATCCCAGTTCCCTCCCAGTCCCCCCCGGTCCCTCCCAGTTTATCCCAGTTCCCTCCCAGTCCATCGCAGTCCCCTCCCAGTCCCTCCCAGTTTATCCCAGTTCCCTCCCAGTCCCCCCCGGTCCCTCCCAGTTTATCCCAGTTCCCTCCCAGTCCATCGCAGTCCCCTCCCAGTCCCTCCAGTTTATCCCAGTTCCCTCCCAGTCCCCCCCAGTCCATCCCAGTTTATCCCAGTTCCCTCCCAGTCCATTGCAGTCCCCTCCCAGTTTGTCCCAGTTTAGCCCAGTCCCATTTCTGTCCCTCCTGGTGCCATTTTTGTCCCCGAAATCGCCGTTTTCCACCCCGGAACGGCCGGGGTTTCCCCCCGGTCCCCCCCAGCCCATCCCAGTCCATCCCAGTCCATCCCAGTCCATCCCAGTCCATCCCAGTCCATCCCAGTCCCCCCCAGTCCGTCCCAGTCCATCCCAGTCCGTCCCAGTTTGTCCCAGTCCCCTCCCAGTTTGTCCCAGTTTAGCCCAGTCCCATTTCTGTCCCTCCTGGTGCCATTTTTGTCCCCGAAATCGCTGTTTTCCACCCCGGAACGGCCGGGATTTCCCCCCAGTCCCCCCCAGTCCCCCCCAGTCCATCCCAGTCCGTCCCAGTCTGTCCCAGTCCCTCCCAGTCCGTCCCAGTCTGTCCCAGTCCCCCCCAGTCCATCCCAGTCCGTCCCAGTCCATCCCAGTCCCCCCCAGTCCATCCCAGTCCCCCCCAGTCCCCCCCAGTCCGTCCCAGTCCGTCCCAGTCCGTCCCAGTTTGCCGGCGGGGCCGGTACCCTCCTTGCAGCGGGCCAGGAAGGCGGCGCGGATCTCGCGGGGGGAGGCCCCGGGCCGGACCCCGAGCACGGAGTGGGGGTCGGGGGGGCCCTGCCTGCGGCAGGGGGGCGTGGGGATTTGGGGATCGGGGGATTTGGGGGATTTTGGGGGGATTTGGGGGGATTTTGGGGGGATTTTGGGGCATTTGGGGGATTTGGGGGGATTTGGGGATTTGGGGGAATTTGGGGGATTTGGGGGGATTTGGGGATTTGGGGATTTGGGGGGATTTGGGGATTTGGGGGATTTGGGGGATTTGGGGGATTTGGGGGATTTGGGGATTTGGGGGGATTTGGGGGATTTGGGGGGATTTTGGGGATTTGGGGGGGATTTGGGGGGATTTTGGGGGATTTGGGGGATTTTGGGGGATTTGGGGGGATTTGGGGGATTTGGGGGAATTTGGGGATTTGGGGGGATTTGGGGGATTGGGGGGGATTTTGGGGGATTGGGGGATTTGGGGGAATTTGGGGGATTTTAGGGGGATTTGGGGGATTTGGGGGATTTGGGGGGATTTGGGGATTTTGTGTCAGTTTGGGGCAGTTTGGGGATGTTTAGGGTTTTCTGGGCAGTTTTTTGGGGCAGTTTTTGGATTTTTTGATGCAGTTTTTGTACTTTTTGGGGCAGTTTTTGGACATTTTGGGGCAGTTTTTGGATTTTTTGGGGCAGTTTTTGGACATTTTGGGGCAGTTTTTGGACATTTTGGGGCAGTTTTTGGACTTTTTGGGGCAGTTTTTGGATTTTTTGGGGCAGTTTTTGGACATTTTGGGGATGTTTAGGGTTTTTTTGGGGCAGTTTTTGGATTTTTTGATGCAGTTTTTGGACATTTTGGGCAGTTTTTGGACATTTTGGGGCAGTTTTTGGATTTTCTGGGGCAGTTTTTGGACTTTTTGATGCAGTTTTTGGACATTTTGGGGCAGTTTTTGGACATTTTGGGGCAGTTTTTGGATTTTTTGGGGCAGTTTTTGGATTTTTTGGGGCAGTTTTTGGACATTTTGGGGCAGTTTTTGGACATTTTGGGGCAGTTTTTGGACTTTTTGGGGCAGTTTTTGGACATTTTGGGCCGCGTTGCTCTCACCTGGCGCTGAGGCCCCTCCAGGGCCGGGCCCAGCAGTGGCGGGGAGGGGCGGCCCAGGGCCCCTGCAATTAACGCCCTTAATTAGCAACTAATTAACCCTTAACGAACCCACAATTAACCCTTAACGAACCACAAATTAATTCTGAGGCCCGACAATTCCTGGTTGTCCGGGTGACAGGCGTTAATTAGCGTTAATCAGGACATTAATTACCGCTAGCTCAGCAATTCCCACCCATTAGCTTCTTAATTATTGCTAATTAACGTGTTAATTGCTGTTATGCGGCCATTAACAACCCCTAAGTTCCTAACGGTTATTAATAAGCGTATTAACTTCTACTAACCGCACGCGGAATTACCAGCGATTAATTAGCAGCAAACCACCTGTTAATTAATGCTAATTAGCTCGCAATTATTGCTAATTAGGCCCTTAATTACCGCTAATCGTAAGTTAGCAAAATATTGACAACTTGTTCAGCGTCGGTTGATGTCCAGCAGCCGCGGCCCCATCGTGCCCCGCTAATTAACGCTAATTAGCCCCTAACAGCGCTAATTTCCCCCTCGGCACTAATTAAGGCCCAATTAACGCCAATTAACGCCGTCCCGAGCCCCGCAGCCAACCGCCGGCCGCGCCGGAGCGCTCTCCATGCAAATGAGACGCTGGCGAGGGGGAGGGGAGCGCTAATTAGCGGGGATTTGGGGGTTAATTAACACCCCCGGCCCGTGCGTTACCATGGCAACCGCGCGCCGCGCCGCCATCGCCGCCGCTTCCGCTTCCGGGGCGGCGCCACGTGACCAGCGCGGAGCCAATCACCTGACGGGAAACAACGCGTCACGTGGCCGGAAGCGGCGGCGCGGCGGCGGTCACGTGATCCCGACGGGACCCGCGATGGCGGCGGAGGTGCGGGGGGGGGGGGGAGGGGCGGATTTGGGGGGTCCCGGGGCGGGATTTTGGGGCGGGGGGAGCTGGGGAGGCCCCGGGGGGGGCTGGGGGGGGTCCCCGGGGGGCCGGGGGCGGCCCGAGGGGGGGGGGGGGCCGCGGGGGGGCCCCGGGGCCGTTTTGGGGCGCGGGGGCCGCGGGGGGGGTGGGGGAGGGGCGGGGCCGCTCAGTTCCGGGGTTTTGGGGGGGGCCCCGGGGGCGGGGGCGGCGGCCGGGGCCGGTTTGGGGTTCCGTGACGTCATCGGCGCGGCGCCGGTGACGTCACGGGCGCGCCCCGCGCGCAGCGCCCCCCAGCGGCCGCTGCTGGCGGTGCCGGGGGCGCGGAGGCGACAACAGGGGGACAGAAAAGGGAGAAAAAGGGACAAAAAAGGGACAAAAAAAGGGACAGAAAAGGGAGAAAAAGGGACAAAAAAGGGACAAAAAAGGGACAAAAAGGGACAAAAAAGGACAAAAAAGGGACAAAAAGGGACAAGAAGGGACAAAAAGGGACAGAAAAGGGACAGAAAGGGACAAAAAAGGGACAAAAAGGGACAAAAAGGGACAAAAAAGGACAAAAAGGGACAAAAAAGGGACAGAAAGGGACAAAAAGGGACAAAAAAGGGACAGAAAGGGACAAAAAGGGACAAAAAAGGGACAAGAAGGGACAAGAAGGGACAAAAAAGGGACAAAAAGGGACAGTAAATGACAATAAATGACAATAAATGACATTTAGGTGACAATAAATGATAATAAATGACAATAAATGACACTAAGTGACACAAAGTGACGCTGAGTGGCGCCCCCCAGTGGCTGCTGCTGGCGCTGGCGCTGTCAGGGACACTCGGGGTGACAATAAATGACAATGAATGACATTTAGGTGACAATAAATGACAATAAATGAGAATAAATGACAATAAACGACAATTAGGTGACAATAAATGACGTTTAGGTGAGGTGACAATAAATGACGTTTAGGTGACAATAAATGACAATAAATGAGAATAAATGACAATAAACGACAATTAGGTGACAATAACTGACGTTTAGGTGACACTAAGTGACATTTAGGTGACCGTAAGTGATAATAAATGACAATAAGTGACAATAAGTGACATTTAGGTGACAGTAACTGACGTTTAGGTGACACTAAGTGACACAAAGTGACGCAGAGTGGCGCCCCCCAGTGGCTGCTGCTGGCGCTGGCGCTGGCGCTGCCCCCCGAGCGCCCCCTGGCGGCCGAGCCCCGCAAGGTGCAGATCGGGGTGCGGCGGCGGCCGGAGCGCTGCGGGGAGAGATCGCGGCGGGGGGGACGTGCTGACCCTGCACTACTCGGTACTGGGGTGAACTGGGGCAAACTGGGACAAACTGGGACAAACTGGGACAAACTGGGAGCACTGGGGGCACTGGGGGCACGGGCTGACCCTGCACTACTCGGTACTGGGACAAACTGGGACAAACTGGGAGCACTGGGAGCACTGGGAGCACTGGGGGGACGTGCTGACCCTGCACTACTCGGTACTGGGGTGAACTGGGGGGAACTGGGAGCACTGGGACACACTGGGGGGACGTGCTGACCCTGCACTACTCGGTACTGGGGCGAACTGGGACAAACTGGGAGCACTGGGGGCACTGGGAGCACTGGGGGGACGTGCTGACCCTGCACTACTCGGTACTGGGGCAAACTGGGACAAACTGGGACAAACTGGGACAAACTGGGAGCACTGGGACACACTGGGGGGACGTGCTGACCCTGCACTACTCGGTACTGGGACAAACTGGGGTGAACTGGGAGCACTGGGAGCACTGGGGGCACGGGCTGACCCTGCACTACTCGGTACTGGGGTGAACTGGGACAAACTGGGACAAACTGGGACAAACTGGGGGCACTGGGGGCACGGGCTGACCCTGCACTACTCGGTACTGGGACAAACTGGGACAAACTGGGGTGAACTGGGAGCACTGGGACACACTGGGGGCACGGGCTGACCCTGCACTACTCGGTACTGGGACAAACTGGGACAAACTGGGAGCACTGGGAGCACTGGGGGCACGGGCTGACCCTGCACTACTCGGTACTGGGACAAACTGGGACAAACTGGGGTGAACTGGGAGCACTGGGACACACTGGGGGCACGGGCTGACCCTGCACTACTCGGTACTGGGACAAACTGGGGGGAACTGGGACAAACTGGGAGCACTGGGGGCACTGGGAGCACTGGGACACACTGGGGGCACGGGCTGACCCTGCACTACTCGGTACTGGGACAAACTGGGACAAACTGGGGTGAACTGGGACAAACTGGGAGCACTGGGGGCACTGGGGGGACGTGCTGACCCTGCACTACTCGGTACTGGGACAAACTGGGACAAACTGGGGTGAACTGGGACAAACTGGGAGCACTGGGGGCACTGGGGGGACGTGCTGACCCTGCACTACTCGGTACTGGGGCGAACTGGGACAAACTGGGAGCACTGGGACACACTGGGGGCACGGGCTGACCCTGCACTACTCGGTACTGGGACAAACTGGGACAAACTGGGAGCACTGGGAGCACTGGGGGCACGGGCTGACCCTGCACTACTCGGTACTGGGGCAAACTGGGACAAACTGGGAGCACTGGGACACACTGGGGGCAGGGGCTGACCCTGCACTACTCGGTACTGGGACAAACTGGGGGGAACTGGGACAAACTGGGAGCACTGGGACACACTGGGGGGACGTGCTGACCCTGCACTACTCGGTACTGGGGCAAACTGGGACAAACTGGGGGCACTGGGAGCACTGGGGGCACGGGCTGACCCTGCACTACTCGGTACTGGGATGAACTGGGACGAACTGGGACAAACTGGGAGCACGGGCTGACCCTGCACTACTCGGTACTGGGGTGAACTGGGGCAAACTGGGAGCACTGGGAGCACTGGGGGCACGGGCTGACCCTGCACTACTCGGTACTGGGACAAACTGGGACAAACTGGGAGCACTGGGAGCACTGGGGACACACTGGGGGGACGTGCTGACCCTGCACTACTCGGTACTGGGACAAACTGGGGCAAACTGGGACAAACTGGGAGCACTGGGAGCACTGGGACACACTGGGGGCACGGGCTGACCCTGCACTACTCGGTACTGGGGCAAACTGGGGTGAACTGGGACAAACTGGGGTGAACTGGGACAAACTGGGACACACTGGGAGCACGGGCTGACCCTGCACTACTCGGTACTGGGGCGAACTGGGGTGAACTGGGACAAACTGGGACAAACTGGGACAAACTGGGAGCACTGGGAGCACGGGGTGACCCTGCACTACTCGGTACTGGGGTGAACTGGGAGGGACTGGGGGCACATACTGGTCCGTACTGGTCCATACTGGTCCGTACTGGTCCGTACTGGTCCATACTGGTCCGTACTGGTCCGTACTGGTCCGTACTGGTCCATACCAGTCCATACTGGTCCATACTGGTCCATACTGGTCTGTACTGGTCCATACTGGTCCATACTGGTCCGTACTGGTCCATACCGGTCCATACTGGTCCATACTGGTCCATACTGGTCCATACTGGTCCGTACTGGTCCGTACTGGTCCGTACCAGTCCGTACTGGTCCATACCAGTCCATACTGGTCCATACTGGTCCGTGCTGGGCAGGGCACGCTGGAGGACGGGACCCCCTTCGACAGCAGCCTGAGCCGGGAGCAGCCGTTCGTGTTCTCGCTGGGCACCGGGCAGGTCATCAAGGGCTGGGACCAGGGGCTGCTGGGGTGAGTGACCACTGAGTGACCACTGAGTGACCACTGACCGCTGAGTGACCACTGAGTGACCGCTGAGTGACCGCTGAGTGACCGCTGAGTGACCACTGACTGCTGAGTGACCACTGAGTGACCGCTGACCAGCACTGACCAGCACTGACCAGCACTGACCCCCCAGACTGGGACTGGACAGGTCATCAAGGGCTGGGACCAGGGGCTGCTGGGGGTGAGTGACCACTGAGTGACCACTGACCACTGAGTGACCGCTGAGTGACCGCTGACCTCTGAGTGACCGCTGAGTGACCGCTGAGTGACCACTGACCTCTGAGTGACCGCTGAGTGACCACTGACCAGCACTGACCAGCACTGACCCCCCAGACTGGGACTGGACAGGTCATCAAGGGCTGGGACCAGGGGCTGCTGGGGTGAGTGACCACTGAGTGACCACTGAGTGACCTCTGAGTGACCACTGACTGCTGAGTGACCACTGAGTGACCACTGATCACTGAGTGACTGCTGACCACTGAGTGACTGCTGAGTGACCACTGAGTGACCACTGACCGCTGAGTGACCACTGACCAGCACTGACCAGCACTGACCAGCACTGACCGCTGAACTGGGAGCACTGGGAGGGGCACTGGGGGTCACCGGGACCCTCATAAATGGGGGAGGGGAAAATTCCCAGGATTTTGGGGCTCCAGATTTTGGGACTCCAGATTTTGGGGGGAATTCCCAGGATTTTGGGGCTCCAGATTTTGGGGCTCCGGGATTTTGGGGGGAATTCCCGGGATTTTGGGGCTCCAGATTTTGGGGGGATTCCCGGGATTTTGGGGCTCCAGGATTTTGGGGCTCCAGATTTTGGGGGGAATTCCCCGGATTTTGGGGCTCCAGATTTTGGGGGGATTCCCGGGATTTTGGCCCCCCTGACCCGCCCCTCCCGCAGGATGTGCGAGGGGGAGAAGAGGAAGCTCGTGATCCCCCCGGAGCTGGGTGAGACCCCGAGAACCGACCCCAAAATGGGGAAAAAAACCCAAAATTTGGGGGTGGGGGGAGGAGGGAATCCCAAAAACCTGGAGGAGGGGAGACCCTAAAATGGGGGGAGGGGGGGAAAAAAACCCCAAAAAGAAACCCCAAAAATGGGGGAGGGAGACCCTAAAAATGGGGGGGGATGTCCCTAAAATGGGGGGGGACCCCAAAAATTGGGGGGACTCCAAAAATTGGGGG
>NC_071603.1:656809-757009 GCF_024509145.1 Vidua macroura
CTGACCCTGCACAGGTGTGTCAGGATGTACTGGCCCTGCGGGTGGGACAGGTGTGCACAGGTGGGACAGGTGTGCACAGGTAGGATAGGTGAGACAGGTGTGCACAGGTGTGTCAGGGTGTACTGACCCTGTACAGGTGTGTCAGGATGTACTGGCCCTGCAGGTGGGACAGGTGGGACAGGTGTGCACAGGTGGGACAGGTGTGCACAGGTGGGGCAGGTGAGACAGGTGTGTCAGGGTGTACTGGCCCTGCGGGTGGGACAGGTGTGCACAGGTGGGACAGGTGTGCACAGGTAGGACAGGTGAGACAGGTGTGCACAGGTGTGTCAGGGTGTACTGACCCTGTACAGGTGTGTCAGGATGTACTGGCCCTGCGGGTGGGACAGGTGTGCACAGGTGGGACAGGTGTGCACAGGTAGGATAGGTGAGACAGGTGTGCACAGGTGGGGCAGGTGAGACAGGTGTGCACAGGTGGGACAGGGTGTACTGACCCTGTACAGGGTGTGTCAGGATGTACTGGCCCTGCGGGTGGGACAGGTGGGACAGGTGAGACAGGTGTGCACAGGTGGGACAGGTGTGCACAGGTAGGACAGGTGAGACAGGTGTGCACAGGTGGGACAGGTGTGCACAGGGTGTACTGACCCTGTACAGGTGTGCACAGGTGTGTCAGGATGTACTGACCCTGCACAGGTGTGCCAGGGTGTACTGGCCCTGCAGGTGGGACAGGTGAGACAGGTGTGCACAGGTGTGTCAGGGTGTACTGACCCTGTACAGGTGTGTCAGGATGTACTGGCCCTGCGGGTGGGACGGGTGAGACAGGTGAGACAGGTGTGCACATGTGGGACAGGTGTGCACAGGTGGGACAGGTGTGCCAGGGTGTACTGACCCTGTACAGGTGTGCACAGGTGTGTCAGGATGTACTGGCCCTGCGGGTGGGACAGGTGAGACAGGTGTGCACAGGTATGTCAGGATGTACTGGCCCTGCAGGTGTGCACAGGTCGGACAAGTGTGCACAGGTGTGTCAGGGTGTACTCACCCCGTACAGGTGAGCACAGGCGAAGGACAAATTTGTGCGTGGCACCCAGGTGTCCAAAGGGGGACACAGGGAAATGTTCTATGGCCCCCCCCCAGGTGTGTGGGGTCCCCCCCAGGTGTTTGGGGCCCCCCCAGGTGTGTGGGGCCTCACCTTGTAGTAGTTGATGAGGTTCAGGTACTGCAGGGTGGAGATCACGTCCTCCTTCTTGATGCTCGTGATCTCGCTGATCTCACTGGGGGAGGGGGAAATGAGGGGGGGCTGCACCCCCAGACCCCCCAGGACCCCCCAGGACCCCCCAGAACCCCCCAGGACCCCCCGGACCCCCCCAGAACCCCCAGGAGCCCCCCAGGACCCCCCGGACCCCCCAGAACCCCCCGGACCCCCCAGAACCCCCCGGACCCCCCAGATCCCTCCAGACCCCCCAAAATCCCCAGGACCCCCCCAGAAACTCCCCAACCCCCCCCAGCCAACCCGACCCCCCCAGAGCCCCCTGAGGTTGGGACAATGAGGGGGCGGAGCCTGGACTGTGTGGGCGTGGTTAAAGCGAATCGAGGGCGTGGCCTGGAGCCGCTAATGCTAAGCATTGATTGACAGATGGGGCGGAGTCTCAAGGGTGTGGCTTTTGGCGGAGTGGGCGTGGCCTGGAGAAGCTGCCACGCCCCATGTACTGGGCGTGTGCTTGTGGTGGGTGGGGCTTCAGAGAGGGGGTGGATCTTTGTGAGGGTGTGGCCCAAAAGGGCGTGGCTTGGGTGAGACACACCCATAATGGGTATTACTCTGTGGTGGGCGGAGCTTTGGGAAGGGGTGGAGCCTCAAGACAAAGGGTGTGGCTGCACAAAGGGGCGTGGCCCCCGGAATGGGGCGGGGCCCGGAAGGGGGCGTGGCTCACTTGATGGTGATCTGGGGCCGCTCCCCGGCCTCGGCCTTGAGCCCCATGAGGATCTCGAGGATGGTCTGGGACCAGTAACTGCGGTACGAGAGCAGCCCCAGGTCCGAGAGCGGCTTCTCAGGTGTGCCCGTCTTCCCCTCCACCTTGGAGAGCTCGTAACCTGGCACAGGTGAGGGACGGGGACAGGTGAGGGACAGCGGGGACAGGGGAGGGACAGAGGGACACGTGGGGGACAGGTGGGGGACAGAGGGACAGGTGAGGGACAGAGGAACAGGTGGGGACAAGGCTGGGACAGGTGGGGGACAGAGGGAACAGGTGAGGGACAGCGGGGACAGGTGAGGGACGGACACGTGGGGGACAGGTGAGGGACGGGGAGAGGTGAGGGACAGAGGGACAGGTGAGGGACAGAGGAACACGTGGGGGACAGGTGAGGGACAGAGGGACACGTGGGGGGACAGGTGAGGGACAGAGGGACAGGTGAAGGGTGGGGACAGGTGAGGGACAGTTGGGGGACAGGTGAGCACAGGTAGGGACAGGTGGGGACAGGGCTAGGACAGAGGTGGGACAGTGGGGACAGGTGAGGGACAGGTGGGGGACAGGTGAGGGACAGGGGTTTGGGGGTGGGATTTGGGGGTCCCAGGGGTTTGGGGTGGGGTTTGGGGAGGGATTTGGGGGGTCCCAGGGGTTTGGGGAGGGATTTGGGGGTCCCAGGGGTTTGGGGTGGGGTTTGGGGTGAGTTTGGGGGTCCCAGGGGTTTGGGGAGGGATTTGGGGGTCCCAGGGGTTTGGGGTGGGATTTGGGGGGTCCCAGGGGTTTGGGGTGGGGTTTGGGGTGGGTTTGGGGGGTCCCAGGGGTTTGGGGGCACTGACTGAACTCGATGAGCAGCTTGCCGTAGCCGCGGCGCTGGTACGGGGGCAGGGTCAGGATGCAGGCCACGTTGTAATCCTCGGTCGACTCCTTCTCCTGCAGGGAACCCCAGGATCGGATCCCAAAATCCTCGGGGACCACCCCAAAACCCCCCTGGGACCACCCCAAAATCCCCCTGGGATTGCACCTGAAACCCCCCCTGGGATTGCACCTGAAAACCCCCCCGGGATCACATCCCAGAAACCTCGGGAACCACCCCAAAACCCCCTAGGATCACCCCAAAATCTCCCATGGAGCTCCCAACATCCCTCAGGAATCCCCAAACCCCTTTTTTTCCCCCTCCAGGACCCCCCAAGACCCTCCCCAAATCCCCTCTTTCCCCCTTTCCCCACCCTTCATCCCTCAGTGCTCCCATCCACTCACTCTAAACGCCCCAAATCCCCCCCCAGACCCCCCCAAATGCCCCCAGACCCCTTCAAATCCCTCCTAGACCCCCTCAAATCCCCCCCAAATCCCCTCCAGATGCCCCAATTTCCCCCCTAGACCCCCCCAATTTCCCCCCCAGACCCTCCAAATCCCCTCCAGACCCCCCAATTTCCCCCCCTGACCCCCTCAAATCCCCCCCAAATCCCCTCCAAATCCCTCCCAGACTCCCCAATTCCCTCCCAAATCCCCCCCAAATCCCCTCAGACCCCCCAAATCCCCCCCAAGCCCCCCACCTTGGAGAAGTAGCCCACGATGTGGAAGCCTTTGCAGTCGTACTCGGTCATGACGTAGAAGAGGAAGGGGTCGGTGTCGTAGTAAAGGGTCTTGTGGTCCAGGAAACACTTGGCCAGCAGGCAAAGGTTCTGGAGTAGCTCTGGGGAGGGGTCCCGGGGGGCTCAGCAGGGTGCAGGATGGGGGAGACCCCCCCCGGGACCCCCTCCCCAGAGCCCCCCTCACCTTGTTCTTGCGGCCGTCGATCTCGAAGAAGGAGATGGTGCCCTTGCGGTAAATCTCGTTGCCGGGGGGGTGCCGCAGGTCACACTTGGTCTGGGGAGGGGTTTGGGGGGGTTTTGGGGGGTTTTAAGGGGGGTTTGAGGGGGGGTTTGGGAGATTTGGGGGGTTTTGGGGGGAATGGAAGGGGAGGATCGGGGAGAAGAGGGGGAGAAAAAGGGGAATTGGGGAGAAGAAATGGGAGAGGGAAAAATTTAGGGGGAGGAAATTTGGGGTAAGGAACTCCCCCAAACCCCCTAAACTCCCCCAAACCCCCCTAAAACTCCCCTAAATCCCCCCCAAGCCCCCTCTAAAACTCCCCTAAATCGCACTACAACTCCCTGAACCCCCCTGAAACTCCCCCAAACCCCCCTGAATCCCCCAAACCCCCCCTAAAACCCCCCCAAACCACCCTGAATCCCCCAAACCCCCTAAAACTCCCCTAAATCCCCCTAAAACTCCCCGAACCCTCCTGGAACTCCCCAAATCCCCCTCAAACTCCCAAATCCCCCCAAACCCCCCTAAAACTCCCCCAAACCCCCCTAAAACTCCCCTGAAACTCCCTCAAACCCCCCAAAACTCCCCTAAATCCCCCTAAAACTCCCCAAATCCCCCTAAATCCCCCTGAAACTCCCCCAAATCCCCCTAAAGCCCCCTAAACCCCTCTAAAAGCCCCCCCCCCAACCACCCTAAAACTCCCCTAAATCCCCCTAAAACTCCCCAAACCCCCCCGAAACTCTCTCAAAACCCCCTGAAACTCCCCAAATCCCCCTCAAACCCCCCAAAACTCCCCTAAATCCCCCTGAATCCCCCCCAAACCCCCCTAAAACTCCCCTGAAACTCCCCAAACCCCCCTGCACCCCCCCAAACCACCCCTAAAACTCCCCTAAATCCCTCTACAACTCCCCGAACCCCCCTGAAACTCCCCAAATCCCCCCCAAACCCCCCTAAAACTCCCCTGAAACTCCCTCAAACCCCCCAAAACTCCCCCAAACCCCCCTGAATCCCCCCCAAACTCCCCTAAACCCCCCTGAATCCCCCCTCAAACCCCCTGGAACTCCCCAAATCCCCCCCCAAATCCCCCTAAAAGTCCCCCAAACCCCCCCTAAAACTCCCCTAAATCCCCCTACAATTCCCCGAACCCCCCTGAAACTCCCCAAATCCCCCCCAAACCCCCCTAAAACTCCCCAAATCCCCAAAGCCCCGGCCCGTACCAGGTGCCGCTGCAGGCAGCGCAGGCTGTGCCCGTACTTGAGGCAGAACTCGCACAGGTAGAGCACCGGGAGCCCCGTCAGCTCCTGCGGGTACGGCGAGAAGTACCAGGGCTTGAGGCGGTGCCGGCCCAGCTCGATGCACTCGATGTTCTTCATCCTGGTGACGATGTCGTCGTGGCTGCGGTCCGACACCAGGCTCCCCGGTCATGCGGGGCGCCGAGGGGGCCCCGTCCGACGAGTCCTGCGAGTCCTGGCGCGGGGGGGACAGCGGGGTCAGGGCCCGGGGGCTTCCCTTCCCTTGGCTTCCCCATCGCCAGCTGATTTCTCCCTGTTCCTGCCTCAGTTTCCCCATCGCCAGCTGATTTTTCCCTGTTCCTGCCTCAGTTTCCCCATTGCCAGCTGATTTTTGTGTGTTCCTGCCTCAGTTTCTCCATCTCCAGCTCATTTTTCTCTATTCCTGCCTCAGTTTCCCCATTTCCACCTGATTTTTCTCTGTCCCTGCCTCAGTTTCCCCACTTCCAGCTGATTTTTCCCTGTTCCTGCCTCAGTTTCCCCATCGCCAGCTGATTTTTCCCTGTTCCTGCCTCAGTTTCCCCATCGCAAGCTTATTTTTCCCTGTTCCTGCCTCAGTTTCCCCATTTCCAGCTGATTTTTGTCTCTTCCTGCCTCAGTTTCCCCATTTCCAGCTGATTTTTTCCCTGTTCCTGCCTCAATTTCCCCATTGCCAGCTGATTTTTTTCCCTGCTTCTGCCTCAGTTTCTCTGTCTCCAGGTGGTCTTTCAAGTTTTCCCCATTTCAAGTTGCTTTTCCCAATTCTGCCTCAGTTTCCCCATTTTTAGGTCATTCTCTCTCTATTCCTGCCTCAGTTTCAACCATTTTTAGGTTCTTTTTCCCATCCCTGCCTCAGTTTCCCCATTTTTAGGTTGCTTTTCCCATCCCTGCCTCAGTTTCCCCATTTTTAGGTCATTCTCTCTCTATTCCTGCCTCAGTTTCCCCGTTTTTAGGTTGCTTTTCCCCATCCCTGCCTCAGTTTCCCCATTTTCAGGTCATTCCCCCCCCATTCCTGCCTCAGTTTCCCTATTTCAGTTGATTTTTCCTCACTCCCAGGCCATTTTCCCTTCCCCTGCCTCAGTTTCCCCAGCCCCAGAGCCCATTTCTCTCCTCCCCTCCCCCTGGCAGCCCCCGGGGCGGGGCAGCCCCTCCCCCCACGGTGTCCCCAGGTGTCCCCAGGTGTCCCCACCTCGTCTGTCCCCAGGCACGCCGATTTCCTCTTCCGGCCCGGCTGAGCCGCCACCGCCCGGCGCGCGGAGCCGTTCTGGGGGGAGAGGGGGGTCAGCACCCGGAACCCCCCAAAAATCCCCCGAAATCACCCCAAAACTGCCCCAAAATCACCCAAACTGCCCCGAAATCACCCCGGAACACCCCAAAATCCCCCAAACCGCCCCAAAATCATCCCAAAACTGCCCAAAATTCCCCGAACCGCCCCAAAATCACCCCAAAACTGCCCAAAATCACCTTGGAACACCCCAAAATCCCCCAAACCGCCCCAAAATCACCCCAAAATCACCCCAAAACTGCCCAAAATCACCCCGGAACACCCCAAAATCCCCAAACCGCCCCAAAATCACCCCAAAACTGCCCAAAATCACCCCGGAACACCCCAAAATCCCCCAAATCACCCCAAAATCACCCAAACCGCCCCAAAATCACCCCAAAACTGCCCAAAATTCCCTGAACCCGCCCCAAAATCACCCCAAAACGGCCCAAAATCACCCCAGAACACCCCAAAATCCCCCAAACCGCCCCAAAATTCCCCAAACCGCCCCAAAATCACCCCAAAACGGCCCAAAATCACCCCAGACCACCCCAAAATCACCCAAACTGCCCCAAAATCACCCCAAAACTGCCCCGAAATCACCCCAGAAACACCCCAAAATCCCCCAAACCGCCCCAAAATCACCCAAACTGCCCAAAATCACCCCAGAACACCCCAAAATCCCCCAAATCACCCCAAAATCACCCCAAAACTGCCCAAAATCACCCGGAACACCCCAAAATCCCCCAAACCGCCCCAAAATCACCCCAAAACTGCCCAAAATCACCCCGGAACACCCCAAAATCCCCCAAATCACCCCAAAATCACCCAAACCGCCCCAAAATCACCCCAAAACTGCCCAAAATTCCCTGAACCGCCCCAAAATCACCCCAAAACGGCCCAAAATCACCCCAGAACACCCAAAATCCCCCAAACCGCCCCAAAATTCCCCAAACCGCCCCAAAATCACCCCAAAACGGCCCAAAATCACCCCAGACCACCCCAAAATCACCCAAACTGCCCCAAAATCACCCCAAAACTGCCCCGAAATCACCCCAGAACACCCCAAAATCCCCCAAACCGCCCCAAAATCACCCAAACTGCCCAAAATCACCCCAGAACACCCCAAAATCCCCCAAATCACCCCAAAATCACCCCAAAACTGCCCAAAATCACCCCAGAACACCCCAAAATCCCCCAAACCGCCCCAAAATCACCCCAAAACTGCCCCAAACCCCCCCCAGCCCCCCCAGCTCCCGGATCTGGGACCCCCCCTCCGATTTTTGGGGATCCCCCCCCCCCCCCGCCCCAGGTTTTGGGGATCCCCCTGTGGGGTTTGGGGCCCCCCCCCGGGAGTGGGATGGGGTTACTGGTCTTTACTGGTGTGTTACTGGTGTGTTACTGGTGTGTTACTGGGCTGTACTGGTGTTACTGGTGTTACTGGTGTGTTACTGGTGTTACTGGTGTGTTACTGGTGTAACTGGTTTGTTACTGGTGTGTTACTGGTGTTACTGGTGTTACTGGTGTGTTACTGGTGTGTTACTGGTGTGTTACTGGTGTGTTACTGGTGTTACTGGTGTGTTACTGGTGTGTTACTGGTGTTACTGGGCTCACCTGGGGGAAGACTGAGGCCTGCGAGGTCTCGGTGGGGGCGGGGACGGGCGTGGCCGGCGACACCACCTCGACCTTGCGCTTCTGGGACCAGTTCAAACCAGTTCAAACCAGTCCATCCCAGTTCAGTCCATCCCAGTCCATCCCAGTGATCCCAGTCCATCCCAGTCCCTCCAGTCCATCCCAATCCATCCCAGTCCATCCCAGTGATCCCAGTCCATCCCAGTCCATCCCAGTGATCCCAGTCCCTCCCAGTGATACCAATCCATCCCAGTCCATCCCAGTCCCTCCCAGTCTGTCCCAGTCTCTCCCAGTGATCCCAGTACGCCCGAGGAAGGGGAGGCTCAGGGGACACCCTGGGGACAGGGACAGGGTGACAGGGACCCCTGGGGACACCACAGGTGACAAAACCGGGACCTGCCAGGGGCCACCTCCGGGGCCAGCTGGGGACATTGGGGACCCTGGGGACATTGGGGACATTGGAGACTCTGGGGACGTTTGGGACAGTGAGGACATTTAGGGACCCTGGGGCCATTTGGGACCTGAGGTCATGTGGACCCTGGGGACACCGGGGACCCTGAGGACATTTGGGGACCCTGGGGCCATTTGGGACATTTGGGGACCCTGAGGACATTTGGGGACCCTGGGGACACTTGGGACCACTGGAGCCATTGAGGACCCTGGGGCCATTTGGGGACCCTGGGGACACTTGAGGACCCTGGGGCCATTTGGGGACATTGAGGACCCTGAGGACATTTGGGGGCATTTGGGGACCCTGGGGACACTTGGGGACACTTGGGGACACCGGGGCCATTTGGGGACCCTGGGGCCATTGGGGACATTGGAGACTCTGGGGACATTTGGGACACTGGAGCCATTGGGGACCCTGGGGCCATTTGGGGACCCTGGGGACACTTGGGGACATTGGGGACCCTGAGGACATTTAGGACCCTGGGGCCATTTGGGGACCCTGAGGACCCTGGGGACACTTGGGGACACTTGGGGACACTTGGGGACGCCGGGGCCATCGGGGGTTACCGTGGGGCGCTGGGGGGGCTCGGCCTCGCTCTCCTTGGGCAGGTGCAAGCGGAGCGTGATGGGCCCCGGCCCCGCTGGCCCCGCTGGCCCCGCCGCTGGCCCCCGCTGGCCCCGGTGGCCCCGGTGGCCCCCGGCAAACTCTTCCCACTGGCGGGGGCCACCGGCAGCGCCAGCTCCAGGCTCTTCCTCTGCGCCGGGAGGAAGAGGAGGGTTTAGGGGGACACGGAGGGGACGCGCAGGGGACAAAGCCACCGCGGCTCGGGGACCCTCCCGTCACCCCCCCGGGGCCCCCTCCCCGGGGACAGGGGGCCACCAAGGGCTCCTAAAGGGGACGAGGGTGGCCTCGAGGGGTCAGGGGTGTCCCCAGGGTCCCCTTAGAGGGGTCAGGGGTGTCCCCAAGGGGTCAGGGGTGTCCCCAGGGTCCCCTTAGAGGGGTTGGGGATGTCCCCAAGGGGTCAGAGATGTCCCCAAGGAGTCGAGGATGTCCCCAAGGTCCCCAGAGAGGGACTGGGGATGTCCCCAAAGGTCCCCTAAAGGAGTTGCAGGTGTCCCCAAGGGCTCGAGGGTGTCCCCAAGGTCCCTTAAAGGGCTCGGAAATGTCCCCAGGGTCCCCTAGAGGGGCTGGGGATGTCCCCAAGGGTCCGGGGTGGCCCCTGGGTGGGTCCTGGGGATGTCACCACCCCTCCAAGGGGTGTCCCCAGGGGATGTCCCTGCCGTGGGGGGCGAGTGTCCCCCCCCGAGGGGGTTTGGGGACTCCAGGTCTGTCCCCAGCGGCTCCGAGTGTCCCCCTGTCCCTGTCCTCTGTGTCCCCCCCGTGTGTCCCCCTCAGTGCTCAGTCCCCGAGGGCTGTCCCCCCGTCCTTGCACTGTCACCTGCTCTGGGTGTCCCCAAACTGTCCCTTGGTGTCCCTCGCCCGTGTCCCCTGTCCCTGCTGTCCCCAAACTCTGTCCCTGTCCCACCCCCCAGGGCCACCCCCTGCCTTCACCCCCCCTGCTCTCCTGTCCCTTCGATGTCCCCTGTCCCCAGTGCCCTCTGTCCCTCCAGTGTCCCCTCGATGTCACCCGTCCTCCCGGTGTCCCTTGTCACCCATTTCCCCCAGTCCCCTTTTCCCTGGTGTCCCCTCCCCATGTCCCCAAGTGTCCCCACCATATCCCTAGCTGTCCCCACTGTGTCCCCGTGTCCCCTCCCCGTGTCCCCAGGTGTTCCCCCCCCCATGTCCCCATGTCACCGGGGTCCCTGTGTCCCCTCCTGGCATCCCCCCACCATGTCCCCAGTGTCTCCCCCCATGTCTCCAGTGTCCTCCCCGTGTCCTCACCGGGTCCCCATGCCCCTTCCCCATGTCCCCAGGTGTCCCTCCCGTGTCCCCAGGTGTCCCTCCCCATGTCCCCAGGTGTCCCCTCCCCGTGTCCCCAGGTGTCCCCCTCCCCGTGTCCCCGTGTCCTCACCGGGTCCCTGTCGGGGGAGCCGGGCCGGGAGCCGGGCAGGCCGTTCTTGGTGGGGGTCTTGGCCTCCTTGCGGGGCACCTGGACCCTCTTGAGGTCCAGCCGGTCGTGGGTCACCCACTCGTCCAGGCGCTTGTTGACTGGGGACAGCGGGGACACGCCGTGGTGGCACCGGGGCTGGCCCTCCCCCGTGTCCCCACCCACCCCTGGGGGACACGCGGGGTGACAGCGCCACCCCAACGTCCACCACGATGTCCACCCCCAATGTCCACCACAATGTCCACCCCAACGTCCACCCCAATGTCCATCCCAACGTCCACCCCAACATCCACCCCAACATCCACCACAATGTCCACCACAATGTCCATCCCAGTGTCCACCCCAACATCCACCACAACATCCACCACAACATCCACCCCAACGTCCACCACAATGTCCACCCCAATGTCCACCACAATATCCACCACAATGTCCATCCCAACGTCCACCACAACGTCCACCCCAATGTCCATCCCCAATGTCCACCCTATTGTCCACCCCAACGTCCACCCCAACGTCCATCATAATGTCCACCACAATGTCCACCACAATGTCCACCCCAATGTCCACCGCAATGTCCACCCCAATGTCCACCCCAATGTCCACCACAATGTCCACCCCAATGTCCATCCAATGTCCACCCTATTGTCCACCCCAACGTCCACCCCAATGTCCATCATAATGTCCACCACAATGTCCACCACAATGTCCACCCCAACGTCCATCCCAATGTCCATTCCAATGTCCAATGTCCCCCCCGTGTCCCCATGTCCCCCCGTGTCCCCCCCCGTGTCCCCATGTCCCCCCCATGTCCCCATGTCCCCCCCGTGTCCCCATGTCCCCCCGTGTCCCCATGTCCCCATGTCCCCCCCGTGTCCCCATGTCCCCGTGTCCCCCCCGTGTCCCCCCCGTGTCCCCATGTCCCCATGTCCCCGTGTCCCCGTGTCCCCGTGTCCCCGTGTCCCCCCCCGTGTCCCCATGTCCCCATGTCCCCGTGTCCCCCTGTGTCCCCGTGTCCCGCTCACAGTCGATGTAGTGCACGTAGAACAGCTTCCTCCCGCTGATGTCCTTCACGCTCAGGATCTCGGCCAGCGCTGCGACAACGCGGGGGTCACCACCCCGCCCCCTTCCGGGGACCCCCCAGGGACCCCCAACCCTCCTGGGACCCCAAACCCCCCCAGGGACCCCCAACCCTCCTGGGACCCCAAACCCTCCAGGGACCCCCAAACTCCAGGGACCCCAAACCCTCCTGGGACCCCAAACCCTCCAGGGACCCCCAAACTCCAGGGACCCCAAACCCACCCAGGGACCCCAAACCTCCCAGGGACCCCAAACACGCCCGGAATTCTCCAAACCCGCCCAGGGACCCCAAGCCCCCCGCAGGGAGCCCCAAATACACCCAGGGACCCCCAAACTCTCCATGGACCCCCAAACCCGCCCAGGGAGCCCCAAACCTGCCCAGGGACCCCAAATACACCCAGGGACCCCCAAACCCTCCAGGGACCCCCAAACTCTCCAGGGACCCCAAACCCACCCAGGGGACCCCCAAACCCCCCCAGGGACCCCAAACCTGCCCAGGGACCCCCAACCCTCCTGGGACCCCAAACCCACCCAGGGACCCAAACCTCCCAGGGACCCCCAGACACCCCCAGGGACCCCAAACCCTCCAGGGACCCCAAACCCCACCCGGGGACCCCCAAACCCCCCCAGGGACCCCCAAACCCTCCGGGGACCCCCAAACCCCCCCAGGGACCCCCAAACCCTCCGGGGACCCCCAAACTCTCCAGGGACCCCAAACCCCACCCAGGGACCTCCCCCCACCCTGGGCTCTCCCCAACCCCCCCCAGTGACCCCCTCATGTCCCCAAACCCCCTTGGGACCCCCGACACCCCCCCAGGCACAGCCCCCGCCCCTTCCTCAGACCACGCCCCAAGGAACCCCGCCCCTCCGCGCAAACCCCGCCCCCTCACACAGCCCCGCCCCTCCCTCCCCGTTCCCGCCCTTTCCCGCAGCCCCGCCCCCGTGCCCTGATTGGCTCCCCCCCGCGCTAAGCCCCGCCCCACTCACGCCACTCATCCTCGTTGTCCTGGTTACGGCGCAGCACGGGCAGGCGGCAGCCCTCGGACACCTCCCCCCTGCGGGGGCGGGGCCTCGTCAGGGCCGGGGGGGCCCCAAAACCCCCGCGGGGGGTTCGGGGGGTCCCCGAGCCCTTCCGGAGGCTCCCGGAACCCCTCGGGAGGGTCCCCGAACCCCCTCCGCGCTGCCCCCCCCCGCCCGCTCCCCACCTCCGCCATTCTCCTCCCGGCCTCCGCTTCCGGCCGCTCCCGACGCGCTTCCGGGATGCGGCCACGCCCCGGCGCGGCCCCGCCCCCCGGTTGGCGGGAGCGCGCGCGCGCGGCGGGGAGGGGGTGGGCGGGGCCTTCCCGGCAGCCGCGTCACGTGGGGCGCGGCGCTTCCGCCAGCGGCGGCGCGAGCGGGGACCCCCCCCCCCGCCCTTCCCGCGCCCCCCCGGGACCCCCCGGGACCCCCGGGACCCCCCGGACCCCCGCCATGGAGGACGGTGAGTGCTGAGCCCCGCCGGGGCCGCTGTGGGGCCGTTCCGCCCCCCGAGTGACGTCCGGGGGGTTCCGGGATGAGCGGAGCGTGCGGGCCCTTTAAGGGGGGCGGGTTTAAATGGGGAGGGGGGGGGCGGCTCTTTTTGGGGGGAGACCCCCTCCGTTAGAGTGAGTCCCGTAAAGTAACCCCCTTTTATTGCGACGTGAAGAGACCCCCCCCCCGTTAGTGCGACCCCCCCCGTTAATGCGACCCCGCCCCTTAACGTGACCCCCTCCCCTTAGTGCGACCCCTCCCCTTAATGCGACCCCCCCCAAAAGCCACCCCCTTTTAAAGTGACCCCCGCAAGTGACCCCCTTTTATTGCGACACCCCCTCGAAAAGACCCCCCCCCTTAACGCGACCCCCCCCATAACAACGCTCCCCCTCGAAGCCCACCCCCTTAAAGCCCCTCCCCCCTAAAGCCCCTCCCCCCATTAACGCCCCCCCGTTGCCCCCCCCCAGTGACCCCCCCGGACCTCCTGCCCTTCCTGCTGCAGAACTGGGGCGCTCAGGGTGAGTGGGGACCCCGCGGGAACGGCGCTGGGGGGGTCTGGGACCCCCTGAGGTGGGGAGGGGGGGGGTTCAGGGGGTCTGACGGGACCCCCCCCCCCCAACTCCCGTGCCCCCCCAGAGGCGGGGGGGGCGGCGCCGTTCGTGGAGATCCTGGAGCAGCCCAAGCAGCGCGGGATGAGGTTCCGCTACAAGTGCGAGGGGCGCTCGGCCGGGAGCATCCCCGGGGAGCACAGCACCGAGAGCACCAAGACCCACCCCACCATCCGCGTGAGTGCCCCAGTATGGACCAGTATAAACCAGTATGGACCAGTAACCGCCCAGTGCCCCCCCAGTGCCCCCCCAGTGCCTCCCCAGTGCCCCCCCAGTGCCCCCAGCCCCGGGGAGCACAGCACCGAGAGCACCAAGACCCACCCCACCATCCACGTGAGTGCCCCAGTATGGACCAGTATAAACCAGTATGGACCAGTATGGACCAGTAACCGACCAGTGCCCCCCCAGTGCCCCCCCAGTGCCCCCCCAGTGCCCCCCAGCCCTGGGGGAGCACAGCACCGAGAGCACCAAGACCCACCCCACCATCCGCGTGAGTGCCCCAGTATGGACCAGTACAAACCAGTATGGACCAGTATGGACCAGTGTTCACCAATAACTGCCCAGGACCCTCCCTGAGCCCCCCCAGTGCCCCCAGCCCCCGGTGGAAAGGGGGGGGGGGGTTCAGCACCCGCCTCCCCCAGACCCATCCCAGCATCCGTGTGAGCCTCCCAGTGCAGACCAGTGCAGACCAGTGCAGACCAGTGCAGACCAGTACAGGGCAGCGCGTGTCCCCCACAGGTGAACAACTACCGGGGCCCGGGGCGGGTGCGGGTGTCGCTGGTGACCAAGGACCCCCCCCACCGCCCCCACCCCCACGAGCTGGTGGGCAAGGACTGCAAGGACGGCTTCTACGAGGCCGAGCTGTGCCCCGAGCGCAGCATCCACAGGTGGGACCCCCAAAAACCGGGCACACCCCCCCCCCAAAAACCGGGCACACCCCCCCCAAAAACCGGGGACACCCCCCCCAAAAACCGGGCACACCCCCCCCCAAAAATGGGAATACCCCCCACAAAAAGGGGGAGACACCCCCCCCCCACCAAAATCAGGGACAGCCCCAAAAATGGAGAGACAGCCCCCAAATCGGGGACACCCCCCCCCAAATTTGGGACACCCCCAGATCGGGGACACCCCCCCAAAAATGGGGAGACAGCCTCCAGATTGGGGACACCCCCCCCCCCCCCCCCAAAACCAGGGAGACATCTCCAAAATCGGGGACTCCCCCCCAAAAATGGGGAGACAGCCCTCAAATCGGGGACACCCCCCCAAAATTGGGGGCACCCCCCCCCCCCCAAATTGGGGACACCACCCAAAATCAGGGACACCCCCAAAACCGGGGGGACACCCCCACGGGGTAGGTGGGAGCACCCAAAACTGGGGAATCCCCCCCAAAAGAGCAGGTGGGGTCACCCATAGGATTGGGGAACCCCCCTACAAGGCAGGTGGTATCTCCCGAGATATTAGGGAGCCCCTTGCAGGACAGGTGGGATCACCCAAAAAAAGGGGGGGGACTCCCAAAATACAGGACCCTCCCAGGAGTCCTGAGATCCCCAAAATTTGGGGGTCCCTGCCCCGGAGTGTCCTGGGGCGGGGGGGAATCCCAAAATCCAGGTTGACCCCTGACCCCCCCCACCCAATTTTGGGGTCAGTTTCCAGAATTTGGGGATCCAGTGCGTGAAGAAGCGGGAGCTGGAGGCGGCCGTGGCCGAGCGGATCCGCACCAACAACAACCCCTTCAACGGTACTGGGAGCACTGGGAGGGACTGGGAGGGACCGGCAGGGACTGGGAGGGAACTGGGAGGGACTGGGAGGGCACTGGGAGGGAACTGGGAGGGACCGGCAGGGACTGGGAGGGAACTGGGAGGGGACTGGGAGGGAATGGAGCGGGCCAGAAGGCGCTGGGAGGGACTGGGAGTTACTGGGGGGGCACTGGGAGGGGACTGGGAAGAGTCTGGGGGGACAGGGAGGCACTGGTTTTTACTGGGAGCGGGACCGGTGGGCACTGGGTGTTACTGGGAGAGCACTGGGGGTGGTCCTGGGGCTGCTGGGGGCGTCACTGGTGCGTACTGGGCTGTACTGGTCCATACTGGGCAGTGCCAGGGGAGCAGCACGGGGGTGGGTATGACCTGGGGGTGTCGCTGGGGGGTGCCTGGGGGCGTCACTGGTTTATACTGGTTTATACTGGTTTACACCGGTTTGTACGGGTTTGCGGCGGTCCGTCCCGCCCATACTGGTTTGTACTGGTCTGTACTGGGCAGTGCCGGCGGAGCAGCGCGGGGGCGAGTACGACCTGGCCGCGGTCAGGCTCTGCTTCCAGGTGTGGGTGAGGGGCCCGGGGGGGCTGCAGCCCCTCCCCCCCGTCCTGTCCCAGCCCATCTACGACAACCGTGAGTGGGGACCTGGGGGACACCTGGGACACCTGGGGGACATCCCTGGGACACCTGGGGGACATCCCTGGGACACCTGGGACACCTGGGGGACACCTGGGACACCTGGGGGACACCTGGGGGACACTTGGGACACCTGAGGGACACCTGGGACACCTGGGGGACACCTGGGGGACACCTGGGGGACACCTGGGACACCTGGGGGACACCTGGGGGACATCCCTGGGACACCTGGGGGACATCCCTGGGACACCTGAGGGACACCTGAGGGACACCTGGGGGACACCTGATGGACATCCCTGGGACCCCTGTGTGACCCCTGTGTGACCCCTGTGTGACACCTGTGTGACCCCTGTGTGACCCCTGTGTGACACCTGTGTGACCCCTGACACCTGTGTGACCCCGTGTGACACCTGTGTGACCCCGTGTGACCCCTGTGTGACCCCTGTGTGACACCTGTGTTTCTTTCCCCTGCTGCGTCCCCAGGTGCCCCCAGCACGGCCGAGCTGCGGATCTGCCGCGTCAACCGCAACTCCGGGAGCTGCCGGGGCGGCGACGAGATCTTCCTGCTGTGTGACAAGGTCCAGAAAGGTGCGGGGACACCCGGAACTGGGACACCCCGAACCTGGGACACCCCGAAACTGGGATATCCCAAAACCAGGTCATCCGAAAATTGGGATATCCCAAAACCCAGGCACCCCAAAACCAGGACATTCCAAACCTGGGACACCCCAAACCTGGGACACCCCGAAACTGGGACATCCCAAAATTGGGATATCCCAAACCTGAGGCATCCCAAACATGGGACACCCCAAAACTGGGGATATCGGTGTCCCTGTCCCCATGCTGTGTCCGTGTCCCTGTCCCTGTCCCCGTGCCCTGTCCCCATGCCCTGTCCCTGTCGCTGTCCCCGCAGTGTCCCCAGCGTGTCCCTGTCCCCAAGCCCTGTCCCTGTCCCTGTCCCCGCGGTGTCCCCAGCGCATCCCTGTCCCTGTGCCCTGTCCCTGTGCCCTGTCCCTGTCCCCGTGCCCTGTCCCTGTCGCTGTCCCCGCGGTGTCCCCAGCGTGTCCCTGTCCCCATGCTGTGTCCCTGTCGCTGTCCCCGCGGTGTCCCCAGCGCATCCCTGTCCCCGTGCCCTGTCCCTGTCCCCGTGCCCTGTCCCTGTCCCCATGCTGTGTCCCTGTCGCTGTCCCCGCGGTGTCCCCAGCGTGTCCCTGTCCCCAAGCCCTGTCCCTGTCCCCATGCTGTGTCGGTGTCCCTGTCCCTGTCGCTGTCCCCGCGGTGTCCCCAGCGTGTCCCTGTCCCCAAGCCCTGTCCCTGTCCCCGTGCCCTGTCCCTGTCCCTGTCGCTGTCCCCGCGGTGTCCCCAGCGCGTCCCTGTCCCCGCAGAGGACATCGAGGTGCGTTTCTCGGCCGAGGGCTGGGAGGCCAAGGGCTCGTTTGCGCAGGCCGACGTTCACCGCCAGGTCGCCATCGTGTTCCGCACGCCGCCCTTCCGGGACCCCGCGCTGCGCGCCCCCGGTCACCGTGCGCATGGAGCTGCAGCGGCCCTCGGACCGGCAGCGCAGCGCCCCGGTGGACTTCCGATACCTGCCCCACCAGGGTGGGCCTGGGCGGGGGTCTGCGGGGGGCTACGGGCACTTACGGGGTCTTTTTGTGGGGCTGGGGGTGATCCGGGGTCCTTTTTGGGGCATTCCCGGGTCCCTGAATCCCATTGATTCCTATTGCTGCCCCAGCAGGGTGGGCCTGGGCAGGGGTCTGCGGGGGGCTACGGGCGATTATGGCGTCTTTTTGTGGGGCTGGGGGTGATCCGGGTCCCTTTGGGGCATTCCCGGGTCCCTGGAGCTGCAGCTCCCACTGATTTCCTATTCCTGCCCCAGCAGGGTGGGCCTGGGCGGGGGTCTGCGGGGGGCTACGGGCATTTACGGGGTCTTTTTGTGGGTCTGGGGGTGATCCGGGGTCCTTTTGGGGCACTCCCAGGTCCCGCTCTGGTTCTTTTTGGTTCCTTTTTGTCACCCTGGGATGCTGTGGGATCTCCTGGGGTCACTGGTGTGACTGGGAAGTGACTGGGAGGGGACTGGGAGTCACTGGGAGGTCACTGGGAGGTCACTGGGAGGTCACTCGGGGGTCCCTGGGAGGTCACTGGGGGTCACTGGTTGTTACTGGGAGGTTACTGGTGTGACTGGGAGGGGACTGGGAGGGGACTGGGGGTCACTGGGGGTCACTGGGAGGTGACTGGGGGTCCCTGGGAGGTGACTCTGAGTGACTGGGAGTAACTGGAAGGGGACTGGGAGGTCACTGGGGGTAACTGGTTGTTACTGGGAGGTCACTGGTGTGACTGGGAGGGGACTGGGGGTCACTGGGGGGTCGCTGTGCATCGCCGGGAGGGCACTGGGGGTAACTGGTTGTGACTGGGAGGTCACTGGGGCGATCCCTGGGGGTCCCAAGGAGGTGAAGGGCCCAACTGGGAGCTAACTGGGAGCTAACTGGGAGCTAACTGGTGTTACTGGTGCAGGGGACCTGCAGTTGCATCGAGGAGAAGCGCAAGCGGACGCGGGAAACCTTCCGCTCCTTCATCCAGCGCAGCCCCCTGCCGGGTGGGGCCTGGGGGGCTTCGGGGGGGATTATTGGGGTCCCTGGGGGGGTCTGAAGGGGAAATTGGGGGTCCCTGGGGGGGATTTGGGGGGGTTTGGGGTCCCTGGGGGAGTCTGGAGGGGAGATTTGGGGGCCCTGGGGGAGGGTCTGGGGGGATTTGGGGGACCCCTGGGGGCTTGGGGTCCCTGGGGGGGGGTGTAGAGGAGGAACTGGGGGTCCTGGGGGGGGGTCCCTGGGGGGATTTGGGGTCCCTGGGGGGATTTGGGGTCCTTGGGGGGGGGGTCTCTGAGAAGGTTTTGGGGTCCTGGGGGAAATGGGGGTCCCTTGGGGGTACTGGGGGGGGATTTTGGGGTCCCGGGGGGATCATTTGGGGTCCTGGGGGGGGATTTTGGGGTCCCGGGGGGATCATTTGGGGTCCTGGGGGGGGGAATCCAGAGGGGATTTGGGGTCCCTGGGGGGGGGTCCCTGACAGTGGGACCCCCATTCCGCCCCCCCCCCCCCAGCTCCGGCGTCCAGCGAGGCGCGGCCCCCCCGGCGCATCGCGGTGCCCTCGAGACCCCCCCCGGCCCCCAGAACCCCCCCAGTGCGGGTGAGTGGGGGGGAACTGGGAGAGACTGGGGGGAACTGGGGTGGGGAAAAAGGGGGAAAAACTGGGGGGGGGGGTGGGAAATGGGGGGGGTGGGGGGCGAGGAGGGAATTGGGGGGGGCAAATGGGGAGGGGTAAATGGGGTTGGGGGCAATTTTGGGGGGAAAACGGGGAGAATTGGTGGGGAGGGGGGGGTCGAGCCCCTCCCTCACCCCTTCCCCCTCCCCCCCAGCTCCCTCCTTCTCTTTCGGGGGGCCGGGGGCGCTGCTGGGGGGCCCGGCCCCCCCCGAGGCGGAGCCTTTGTCCGAGGCGCTGCTGCAGCTGCAATTTGAGGAGGGGTCCCCGCAGATCGGGGGGGGGCGCGGCACCGCGGCCCCCCCGTTGGATTTCGGGGCGCTTTTGGGGGGGGGGGACTCCCCGTTGGCCGCCCTGGACGCCATCAACGCCTCCGAGGTCCAGCGCCTGCTGGGCCCCCCGAGCCCCCCCCGAGCTTCGGGGACCCCCCCCAGGATTTCGGGGGGGCACTTTCCGAGCTGCCCCCCGCCCCGGATTTCGGAGGCCCCCCATGCTGATGTCGTACCCCGAGGCCATCGCCCGCCTGGTGCAGAGCCAGCCCCCGGGGGCGCCCCCCGAAATGGGGCTGGGGGCCGAGCTGGGGGGGGGCCCCGAGCTGGGGGGGCTGGGGGGGCCCGAGGACTCGCTGCCCTCGCTGGGGGAGCTGGACTTCAGCACCTTCCTCAGCCACTTCCCCTCCTCCTGACTGGGAGCCACTGGGAGCCACTGGGAGCCGCCCAGCGGGGGGCCTGGCGGCTACTGGGAGGCACTGGGAGGCTTTGAGGCTTTACTGGGCGGTACTGGGAGGTGTCCAGGGTTTATTGGGGTTTACTGGGAGGCTTTTTCGGGGTTACTGGGAGGCGTCTGAGGGCTGCTGGGGCATACTGGGAGTTACTGGGAGGCTTCTAGGGGTTGCTGGGAGGTTTCTGGTGTTTACTGGGACTTACTGGGAGGCTGCTAAGGGTTACTGGGAGACACTGGGAGGCTATTAGGGGTTACTGGGAGGCTGTTAGGGGTTACTGGAGACACTGGGAGGCTGTTAGGGGTTACTGGGAGGCCGTTAGGGGTTACTGGGAGGCTACTGGGAGGCTGTTAGGGGTTACTGGAGACACTGGGAGGCTGTTAGGGGTTACCTGGGAGGCCGTTAGGGGTTACTGGGAGGCTGTTAGGGGTTACTGGGAGGCTGTTAGGGGTTACTGGGAGGCCGTTAGGGGTTACTGGGAGGCTGTTAGGGGTTACTGGGAGGCCGTTAGGGGTTACTGGGAGGCTGTTAGGGGTTACTGGGAGGCCGTTAGGGGTTACTGGGAGGCTACTTGGGGGCACGGAGAGGTTTCTAGGGGGCGCTGGGGCTTACTGGGAGTCACTGGGAAATCTGTGCGGTTACTGGGAGCTACTGGGAGGACACCAAGTGCCTGCTGGGGGTCGCTGGAAGCCAGCGGGGGTTACTGGGAGCTACTGGGAAACTCCTGCCGGGGTCACTGGGTGCTTTTTTTTTGGGGGGGGGGGGTCCCCACTTCGCCCCGCCCCCCGGGGCACATTAGCCAATGGGAGTGTGGCCGCCCCTCCCCCCCGGCATTAACCCCGCCCCCATCGAAGTGCCTTGGGGGGGAGGGGAAAGCCCCGCCCCTCCCCCCCCCGGGGTCACCCCAATAAACGGTCCAAGGCCCGCGTGCGTTTGATTGACAGCTGAGGGGCGTGGCTCGAAAACGGCAGAGGCGTGGTCATCGCGGGTGGGGCGTGGTTTTTCTTCGAGGGCGTGGCTTCACTTTTCCAGGGGGGCGTGTCAAAAGCGGCGCCGCTGTCGCCGGGGCGGGGCTTTTGCGGGAAGGGGCGCGGCCTCGTCCCGGAAGGGGCGGGGCGGGGCGCGCCGGGGAGGCCGCGGCGGAGCCGAGCGGGGCCGGGGCCGGGCCGGGAGCGGCCGGAGCGGGGCCGGGAGCGGCGGGAGCGGGGCCGGGCGGGACCCTCCGCGATCCCCCGGGGCCGCCCGGGGCCAGCGAGGCGGCCATGCCGAGCAAGAAGAAGAAATACAACGCGCGCTTTCCCGCCGGTACCGGCTGAGGGGCGCCGGGGGCGCGGGCGGGGTCGCCATGGCAACGGGGGAGGGGGCGGGGGCAAGGGGGGGTTACCATGGCAACGCGGAGGGCGGGGGAAAGGGGGGGTTACCGTGGCGACGGGCAGGGCGGGGTCGCGTCGCCATGGCAACGAGGGTGGGGTCATGAGGGTCACCATGGTGACGGAGAGGGCGGGGCGGAGCCTGAGGGGTGGGCGGGGTTTGGGCGGACGGGGGTCGCGCGTGAGGGTGCAGGTGGGGGGCGTGGCCTGAGGGGTGGGCGGGGCTCTCCAGGTGAGGGGGCTCAGGTGAGGGCGGGGCTCTGTGGCAGGCGCGGATCAAGAAGATCATGCAGACGGACGAGGAGATCGGCAAGGTGGCGGCCGCCGTGCCCGTCATCATCTGTATCCTCTGGCACACCTGGGCCCCGCCCCGGGACCCCGCCCTGCTCACCTGGGCACCCCTGAGACCCTGCCCTGCTCACCTGGGCACCTCTGGGACCCTGCCCTGCTCACCTGGGCACCCCTGAGACCCTGCCCTGCTCACCTGGGCACCTCTGGGACCCTGCCCTGCTCACCTGGGCACCCCTGAGACCCTGCCCTGCACACCTGGGCACCCCTGAGACCCCGCTCTGCTCACCTGGGCACCCCTGGGACCCTGCCCTGCTCACCTGGGCACCTCTGGGACCCTGCCCTGCTCACCTGGGCACCCCTGAGACCCTGCCCTGCTCACCTGGGCACCTCTGGGACCCTGCCCTGCTCACCTGGGCACCCCTGAGACCCTGCCCTGCACACCTGGGCACCCCTGAGACCCCGCCCTGCTCACCTGGGCACCTCTGGGACCCTGCCCTGCACACCTGGGCACCCCTGAGACCCCGCCCTGCTCACCTGGGCACCTCTGGGACCCTGCCCTGCACACCTGGGCACCCCTGAGACCCCGCCCTGCTCACCTGGGCACCCCTGGGACCCTGCCCTGCACACCTGGGCACCCCTGAGACCCCGCCCTGCTCACCTGGGCACCTCTGGGACCCTGCCCTGCACCCCTGGGACCCCACCCTGCTCGCCTGTGTCCTCACCCTGCTCACCTGGGCGCCCCAGGACCCCACCCTGCTCACCTGGGCACCCCTGAGACCCTGCCCTGCACACCTGGGACTCCACCCTGCTCACCTGGGCACCCCAGGACCCCGCCCTGCTCACCTGGGCACCCCCACCCTGCACAGCTCAGCCCCCCAGGTGCCCCTACCTGTGACACCTGAGTGTGCCCATCCTGGGGGATGGTGGGGGGGGTGTCACCTGTGTCCCCGGGGTGTCACCTGTGTACCTGGCTGTCCTTAGCGTGCCAGCGCGGGCGCTGGAGCTGTTCCTGGAGTCGCTGCTGCGCAAGGCCTGTCACGTGACCCAGTCCCGCAACGCCAAGACCATGACGACGTCTCACCTGTGAGTGCCTCACCTGTCTGCAGGTGTCCCCACCTGCCCCCACCTGCCCGGCACACCTGGGCCACCTCGGCGAGGTGGGGAAGGGTCCCTGACACACCTGAGGCACCTTTTGAGGCTGGGTGTGGCTGCCCCAGGTGTGTTGGGTGTGGCCGAGTGGGTGTGGCCAATCCCAGGTGTGTTGGGTGTGGCCTGTCCCAGGTGTGTTGGGTGTGGCCAGGTGGGTGTGGCTGCCCCCAGGTGTGTTGGGTGTGGCTGGGTGGGTGTGGCCAATCCCAGGTGTGTTGGGTGTGGCCAGGTGGGTGTGGCCTGTCCCAGGTGTGTTGGGTGTGGCCGGTGGGTGTGGCCTGTCCCAGGTGTGTTGGGTGTGGCCGGGTGGGTGTGGCTGCCCCAGGTGTGTTGGGTGTGGCCTGTTCCAGGTGGTGTCAGGCATGGCCGGGTGGGTGTGGCTGCCCCAGGTGTGTTGGGTGTGGCCTGTCCCAGGTGTGTTGGGTGTGGCCGGTGGGTGTGGCCTGTCCCAGGTGTGTTGGGTGTGGCCGGGTGGGTGTGGCTGTCCCAGGTGTGTTGGGCGTGGCCAGGTGGGTGTGGCCTGTCCCAGGTGTGTTGGGCGTGACCAGGTGGGTGTGGCCTGTCCCAGGTGTGTTGGGCGTGGCCAGGTGGGTGTGGCCTGTCCCAGGTGTGTTGGGCGTGGCCAGGTGGGTGTGGCCTGTCCCAGGTGTGTCGGGCATGGCCGGGCGGGCTCTGGGCGTGGCCGGGCAGGTGTGGGCGTGGTCTGAGGCCCCGCCCACAGGAAGCAGTGCATCGAGCTGGAGCAGCAGTTCGACTTCCTCAAGGACCTGGTGGCCGCCGTGCCCGACATGCAGGGGGACGGCGACGACCCCCACGGCGACGGCGAGCGGGGACCCCGCAGGTGAGGCACACCTGGGGACACACCCTCATACCTGGGGACACACCCTCACACCTGGGGACACACCCTCACACCTGGGGACACCTGGGGACACACCCTCATACCTGGGCAGCACCTGGGGACACACCCTCATACCTGGGGGGCACCTGGGGACACACCCTGATACCTGGGGACACCTGGGGACACACCCTGGACACCTGAGGGGTACCTGGGGACACTCTCAGATACCTGAGGACACCTGGGGACACCCCTGGATACCTGAGGACACACCCTGATACCTGGGGGGCACTTGGGGACACCCCTGGATACCTGGGGGACACCTGGGAACACCTGGGGACACACCCTGATACTTGGGGGGACACCTGGGGACACACCCTCATACCTGGGGGGACACCTGGGGATGCACCCTGGACACCTTAGGGACACCTGGGGACATCCCCAGGAAACCTGAGGGGTACCTGGGGACACTCTTGGGTACCTGGGGGATGCCCCTAAATATCTGGGGACACCTGGGGACACCTGGAGACGCCCCTGGACACCTGGAGGGGTCCTGGGGGACACCCGGGGCCAGCTGAGGTCCCTGACAGGGGGGTCGGGAGGGATTTTGGGGTGCAGGGGGCTCCCTGAGGGGGGGATTTGGGGCGGTTTTGGGGTCGGGGGGTCTCTAATGGGGGGGGGGGGTCTCTTTCAGGGGGCGCCGCCCGGGCAGTGGCCGCAAGAACGGGGGTCCCGGGGCCAAGGGGACCCCGAAACAGTCGGGGACAGACTCGGAGCAGGAGGTGGGGGGGATTTGGGGGGTCCTAGGGGGGGTTTGGGGATCCTGGGGGGGATTTGGGGGGTCCTGGGGGGGGGTTTGGGGATCCTTGGGGGGATTTGGGGGGTCCTGGGGGGGGTTTGGGGATCCTTGGGGGGATTTAGGGGGTCCTGGGGGGGGTTTGGGGATCCTTGGGGGGATTTGGGGGGTCCTGGGGGGGTTTGGGGATCCTGGGGGGGATTTGGGGGGTCCTGGGGGGGTTTGGGGATCCTTGGGGGGATTTGGGGGGTCCTGGGGGGGGTTTGGGGATCCTGGGGGGGATTTGGGGGGTCCTGGGGGGGTTTGGGGATCTTGGGGGGTGTTTGGGGGGTCCTGGGGGGGGTTTGGGGATCCTGGGGGGGATTTGGGGGGTCCTGGGGGGGTTTGGGAATCCTGGGGGGGATTTGGGGGGTCCTGGGTGGGTTTTGGGGGGTCCCGAGGCCAAGGGACAATCAGGGACCAACTCAGAGCTGGAGGTTGGGGGGGTCCTGGGGAGTTTTTGGGGTTTTGGGGGTACCTGGACCCCTGAGTCTCCTCTGGGGGGCTTTGGGGGGATTTTGGGGGTCCCCCCCCTGAAGGGGAGGGGGCTGTACCTGGTTGTGGGGTGACATCTGGGGGGAGGAACTGGGGGGTCCTGGGTGGGGTTGGGGTTTCTGGGTCCCCTCTCGGGGGGTGTTTTGGGGATCCCTGGGTGTGGGGAGGGGTTTGGGGTCCCCTCATTGCCCCCCCCCCCCCCGACCCCCCAGGAGGACTCTGAGGACAGCGACAGCGACGGGGACGAGGAGACCCCGCACCCCCCCCCGGCCCCGCCCCCACTCACCTTCGCCAGGTGCGGTTTGGGGGGGGGGCGGGGGGGGGGGGGCAGAAAACACCTGGGGCCGTTTTTGGGGCTGTTTTTGGGGGGGGGGGGGGTTGGGGTGTTCCCCCCATGCCTGAGTCCCTGGGGGGAGGGGGGGGTTGGGGAGGGGGTTTTGGGTGCCCCTCCCCCACCTGGGTCTCGCGGGGGGGGGGTTGGGTGGATCGGGGGTGCCCCCCCCATGTTCCTGGGTGGGGCGGGGGGGGGATTTGGGGGGGTTTGGGGTTTTTTTTTTAGGGGGGGTTCTCCCCCCGGCACTGACGCCTTTTCCCGCAGCCCCGGGGTTCCCTTCGCCCCCCTGGGCCCCCCCAGCCTCCCGGGGGGGCTCCCGGGGGGGCTCCCCCCGGCCCCCGGCCCCCCCCCGCGCCCGGGAGGAAGAGGAGGAGGATGAAGATTACGATTCCTAGCGCCCCCCCCCCCCCGACCCAATTTTTACCCGTTTCTCCAGGATTTCCCCCCATTCTGGGCTCGGGCGCCGCCTCCCAGTTGGGCCTTACTGGGAGCTGGGCCTGGCACCAGTTTGGGGGGGCTGGGGGGTGCTGGGAGCACTGGGAACCCCTCCCTGCCCCACTGGTGTCATGAATTGTGTCAGTTCTGGGGGGGGGGGCTCAGCCCGGGCTCCTGGGACCCCCCCCCGGACACACCTGGGACCCCTTTTTGGGGGTGGGGGGGCGCAGGGGGGGTCGGGGGTTGATTTTGGGGTTCTTTGGGGGGCGTTTGCTGAGTCGGGGGTTTTGTATCGGCTCAATAAAGTTCCTGTTTCCATATGGACCCCCCCCCAAAAAACAAACCCTGGGACCCTCCCCCACAGAAAAACCCTGGGACCCCCCCCCCCCCAAACCCTGAATTCCTCCCCTAAAAACCCTGAGACCCCCCCCCCAAAAAAAAAAATCCTAGGATCCCAAACCTCTGAATCCCCTCACCAAATTCTCAGGACCCCCCCAAATCCCCGGGACCCCCCCAAATCCCCGGGACCCCCTCCCCAATTCCCGTTTCCTTTCTCGACCACCAGGGGGCGGCGGAGCCCCCGTGGGACCCTATGGGGGTCTATAGGGGATTATTGGGGGCGGGGGGGTCTGAGAGGGTTTTGGGGGGGGGGGGGGTTATGGGGTTTTGGGGGGTCATAGGGATTTATGGGGGGCTCGTGGGGGGTCTGCCGAGTGTTTTGGGGGATTTATAGGGATCTGTAGGGGATCTATAGGGGACTTGCAGGTGCCTGGTGGGGGAGACACGGGGGCGAATAGGGGAATTATTGGGGTCTGTAGGCACCGGTGGGGGAGTTCTCGGGGTGTCTGGGGGGGTTGTAGGGACCTGCAGGGACTTGTGGGATCTATAGGGGCCTGCCGGGGGGGTTGTGGGACCCTAAAATGGGGGGTGGGGGGGTTAAAGGCTGTAGGACCCCAAAAAGGGGGAGGTTGACGAGCTGCTCTAGGCGTCTGTGGGGCTGCCAGGGCCCAAAGGAGATTGAAAAGGATTTGTGGGGGCACTTTAGGGGCTTGGGGGGCTATAGGGGCTTGGGGGGGATCTATAGGGGCTGGGGGGGATCTATAGGGGCTCTGTGGGATCTGTGGGGGCTCTTGGGGCACCTCGAGGGGCTCTGTAGGGGCTCTTTGGGGTCGGGGGGGGGGGACACCAACAGGTGTGGGGGGGGTCCCTAAGTGTGGGGAGGGGGTGCTGATCTATAGGGGTGTCCCCTATAGGGCCGCAGAGCCCCCGGGCGGGCGGGCGGGGGGACCCAGAGGCGTCCGGACCCCCCCGCGGCGCTGGAATTCGCCCCCCCCCCCCCCGTTAATCCCGGTGGCACCAAAAGCGGCGCTTTTCGCCTCGTTGTGTAACGGAGCGAGCGCGGGGACCGCGACGGGGACAGGGACCCGGACAGGGACAGGGACAGGGACAGCACCGGCGGCGCAGGTGGGACACGGGGGGACCCCCGGGACAGGGGGACAGGGACCGGGATTGGGACAGGGGGACAGGGACAGGGGGACCGGGATTGGGACAGGGGGACAGGGACAGGGATTGGGACAGGGGGACAGGGACAGGGGACAGGGGAAGAGGAACAGGGGGACACGGATTGGGACAAGGGGACCGGGATTGTGACAGAGGGACAGGGACAGGGACAGGGGGACAGGGACAGCACTGGCAGTGCAGGTGGGACAGGGACTGGGACAGGGATTGGGACAGGGACAATCGGGGGACCCCTGGGACAGGGGGTCAGGTGGGGTCTGGGGGAGCAAAGGGGGAGGGGACAACAGATGGGGACAGTGGGGGGACCTCGGGATGGGGGCGGCACCTGGAGGATGGGTGGGACAGCAGGGGACAGGTGGGGGGGATTCCTGGGACAGGACTGAGGGGACAACGAGGGGGGGACGGAGAGGGACAGCAGGGGATTATGGGATGGGGGTGGGGACATTTTGGGGGGACACGGGAACAGCTTGGGGCACCAGGGAGGGGTTGGGGACGTTGTTGGGGACATTGTTTCTCTTAGGGAGGGGAGGGGACATTGGACAGGTTGGGGACATCATGGGGGGACACTGGGACAAGCTGGGGACATTGGGGGTGTGGTGGGGACATGGGTTGGGTTGGGGAAATCACAGAGGGGACATGGGACAGGTTGGGGACATGGAGGAGAATGGTGGGGACATCAGGGAGGGTCTGGGGACATCACAGAGGGGACCCTTCACCTTGGGGACATGGAGTCACAGCTGGCCGGATGTCCCCATCCCTGGGGAGCCGCGCCGAGGTGGAGCTGGGACAGGGACATGCTGGGAGGGGATGGGGACATCAGGAGGGGTTGGGGACATGTGACGCAAGTGGTGACACCGTCCCCAGTGGTCACCACGTCCCCTGCCCCGTGTCCCCTCCCCATCTCTGGGTCTCCATGTCCCCTGTCCCCACATCCTGGTGGCCCCAGCTCAGCACTCCCAGCGGTGTCCACCCCTGTCCCGTGTCCCCATGGCCCTGGGGGTGGCTGTGTCCCCTGTGCTGGTGTCCCCCTGTCCCAGTGTCTCCATGTCCTGCCATCCCCATGGGTGAAGATGTCCCCAAGCCCCAGGGTCCCCGTGTTTCATGGTGTCCCCTCAGTTGATGAAGTCCCAGTTGGGGTGGTGGTGTCCCCACGGGTGACGTTGTCCCCACGTCTTGGGTGTCCCCAAGGCCCTGTGTCCCTGTGCCCACTGGTGTCCCCATGCTTGGTGGTGTCCCCATGGCTGACGATGTCCCCATGAGTGCTGCCATCCCCGTGGGTGACACTGTCCCCCAGGCCGGTGGTGTCCCCTTGTCCAGTGGTGTCCCTGAGTCCGGCAGTGTCCCCGTGTCCTGCGGTGTCCCCGTGTCCAGCAGAGTCCCCGTACCCGGCAGTGTCCCTGTGTCCGGCAGTGTCCCTCTGTCCAGTGGTGTCCCTCTGTCCAGCAGTGTCCCCGTGTCCGGTGGTGTCCCTGTGTCCGGCAGTGTCCCTGTGTCCAGCAGTCTCCCCGTGTCCAGCGGTGTCCCATGTCCAGTGGTGTCTGCGTGTCCAGCAGTGTCCCCATGTCCAGCAGAGTCCCCGTGCCCGGCGGTGTCCCCATGTCCGGCAGTGTCCCCGTGCCCGGCGGTGTCCCCATGTCCGGCAGTGTCCCTCTGTCCAGCGGTGTCCCCGTGTCCCGCAGTGTCCCCGTGTCTGGCGGTGTCCCCGTGTCCAGCAGTGTCCCCCTGTCCGGCGGTGTCCCCGTGTCCAGCAGTGTCCCCGTGTCCAGCAGTGTCCCCAGGCCGGCAGTGTCCCCGTGCCCAGCGGTGTCCCCGTGTCCAGCGGTGTCCCCGTGTCCAGCAGTGTCCCCGTGTCTGGCGGTGTTCCCGTGTCCAGTGGTGTCCCCAGGCCGGCAGTGTCCCCGTGTCCAGCAGTGTCCCCGTGTCTGGCGGTGTCCCCAGGCCGGCGGTGTCCCCGTGCCCGGCGGTGTCCCCGTGCCCAGCGGTGTCCCTGTGTCCGGCTGTGTCCCCGTGCCCAGCGGTGTCCCCGCGATGCCGTTCGGGGCGGTGCTGGCGCAGGTCGGGGGCCTGGGCCGGTTCCAGGTGCTGCAGACGGCGCTGCTGGCGGTGCCCATCCTGCTCATGGCCAGCCACAACCTGCTGCAGAACTTCACCGCCGCCGTCCCCCCGCACCGCTGCCGCGTCCCCGCTGGCCCCGGCGCCACCCCCAGCGCCACACGGAGCCACCCCCGATGCCACCTCGGCGGATCCTCGTGACACCTTGAGAGGCTCCGCCGCCGTCCTGAGGTCTCCTGGTGGCACCTCGGGGTCACCTGGTGCCACCCTGAGGTCCCCCAATGGCGTCCACAGCCCCGGTGCCACCCACGTCACAGTCGGCGGTACCGGGGGGGACGCCCGATGGCACCCGTGTCCAGCCTGATGCCACCTGGGGGTCCTCCAATGGCAGCCTGGGGCCCGCTGGTGCCGCGCTGGGGTGGTCCAATGTCACCCTGGGGTCCTGCCGGCGCTATGTGGCCAATGTCACCGGTGGTCCCCGGGACACCGAGCCATGCCGTGATGGCTGGGACTACGACCGCAGCATCTACGTGTCCACCATCGTCACCGAGGTGGGGACGGGGACGTGGGGACGGGGAGGGTGGGGAGGTGACCACCGTGTCTGGGGGGGGACAACACCTCTGTGGGGAGGGGGGGATTTGGGGTGAGGTGGGAGGGAGGGAGGGATGGACAGACAAGGCATGGATGGATGATGGATGGATGATGGATGGATGGATGGATGATGGATGGATGATGGATGGATGGATGATGGATGGATGGATGGATGGATGGATGGATGGATGGATGGATGATGGATGGATGATGGATGGATGATGGATGGATGGATGGATGATGGATGGATGGATGATGGATGGATGGATGGATGGATGGATGGATGGATGGATGGATGGATGATGGATGATGGATGGATGGATGGAGAGGAAGAAAGAGGGACTGACACTGGCAGATGTCCCCCTGTCCTGGCAGTGGGACCTGGTCTGTGGCTACCGGCAGCTGCGGCAGATGGCCCAGTCCATCTACATGGCTGGGGTCCTGGTGGGCGCTCTGGTCTTGGGGGGCCTCTCAGACAGGTAAAGGCAGCAGAGACCCGCCCCCCCCCCCCTCAGTGCCTCAGTTTCCCTGTGGGGCTGTGGACAGCTCATCCCTGGTGGCTCCCAGTGGCTCCCAGTGGCTCCTGTTGCAGGTTTGGGCGCAAGGCCATGTTGATGTGGTCCTACCTGCAGCTGGGGGTGATGGGTACCTGCACGGCCTTCGCGCCCAACTACGCCTCCTACTGCGTCTTCCGCTTCGCCGGCGGGATGGCGCTGTCCGGCTTCGGCCTCAGCATCGCCTGCCTGGGTGAGGGGACACGGGGACAGCCCGTGCTCAGGGGTGGGGACATGGCCATGGCCATGGAGGGGGACAACCCGATGGCCATGGAGGTGACATCCCCATGTCCATGAGTGAGGACATCACTGTGGCCATGCTGGGGTCACGTGGTGTGGACACGTCTGACCGCGCTGGGGTGGCCGCACTGACCGGGAGGGTCCCAGCGCTTTGGGGACAGCCCGAGTGAGCCGTGTCCCCGTGTCCCCGGCAGTGGTGGAGTGGATCCCCACGCCCTACCGCGCCATCACCGTGGCCATCACCGGCTTCGCCTATACCCTGGGCCAGATCATCCTGGCCGGGGTGGCCTACGCCGTCCCCCACTGGCGCTGGCTCCAGCTCTCCGTGTCCCTGCCCTTCTTCGTCTTCCTCCTCTACTCCTGGTAGGACGTTGGGCCCCTCGGGGAGGCCATGGGGATGTGGGGGGTGCTGGCCGTGCCTCAGTTTCCCCTCGCTGGCTGCAGGTGGTTGGCGGAGTCGGCGCGGTGGTTGGTGCTCTCGGGCAAAGCCGAGCGGGCGGTGAAGGTCCTGCAGCGCGTGGCCACCTTCAACAACCGGAAAGAGGAAGGGGAGAAGATCACGGTCGAGGTCTGGTGGCCCCACGGGTGGGGGTGAAGGGTGGGGTGGGGGTTTCCAGCCCCCCCAACCTCTTCCATTTCTCCTCTCCCAGATGTTGAAGTCCAACATGAAGGAGGAGTTGGCAGCTCTGAAATCCTCCTACACCGTCTCCGACCTGGTCCGGACCCCCGTGATCCGCCACATCTTCTTCTGCCTCTCCATCGTCTGGTGGGGCTGGGGGCGAGGAGGGATGGATGGATGGATGATGGATGGACGGATGGATGATGGATGGATGGATGGATGATGGATGGATGGATGATGGATGGATGGATGGACGGGATGGATGGATGGAAGGAGGGATGATGGATGGATGGATGGATGGATGGATGATGGATGGATGATGGATGGATGGATGGACGGGATGGATGGATGATGGATGGATAGATGGATGATGGATGGATGGATGATGGATGGATGATGGATGGATGGATGATGGATGGATGATGGATGGATGGATGGATGGATGGATGGATGGATGAATGATGGATGATGGATGGATGGATGGATGGATGGATGGATGATGGATGGATGATGGATGGATGATGGATGGACAGATGACTGGTCAGGCTCACAGATGGATGGAAGGATGGACACTTGGACACCCAACCAGTGGCCCCACCCATCCAACTGCCTCTCAGCCCTCTCCTCCCCCACCTGCCATCCCTGTCCCGTCCTGTCCCAGGTAGGTGATGTCACCTCAAGGTCTGCCCCCCCCACCTCGCTCCAGGTTCTCCATCAGTTTCTCCTACTACGGCTTGGCCATGGACCTGCAGAACTTCGGGGTCAGCATTTACCTCATCCAGGTGATTTTTGGCGCCGTTGACTTTCCGGCCAAGGTGGTGGTGACCGTGTCCCTGAGCTACGTCGGCCGGCGGCTCTCGCTCATGGTGGCCTTGTTCTTGGCGGGGCTGGTCATCGTGGCCAACATCTTTGTGCCCACAGGTGGGTGTGGAGGGGGAGGGGGTTCTCCATCACTCTGGCTACCAGTGTCCCCAGCTTGTCTTCCTCCATGTTTCCATCCCTATGTCCGGCCGCTGATCGCCCCATCCCTCCATCCTCCCTCCCTGCATGGTGGTCCAGCCCTGGTGTCCCCACGTCCCCCCACTCGGTGGCCGAGCCCCGGTGTCCCCGTGTCCCCGCAGAGCTGCAGACGGTGCGCACGGCGCTGGCCGTCATTGGCAAGGGCTGCCTGTCCGCCTCCTTCAACTGCGTCTTCCTCTACACCACCGAGCTCTACCCCACCCCCATCAGGTATCGCCCCGGCCCCACGTCCCCGCGGTGGGGCAGGTCCCCGTCACCCCTCCCCGGACACCCCCAGGGTGCTCCGTGCCCCCCGTGACCCTCCCGGCGTCGCAGGCAGACGGGGCTGGGCTTCGGCAGCACCATGGCGCGCGTGGGCGGCATCGTGGCGCCGCTGGTGAAGATGATGGACGAGTACTACCCCTTCCTGCCCCCCGCCGTCTACGGGGTGGCCCCCGTGGTGGCGGCCGTGGCGGCCGCGTTCCTGCCCGAGACCCTCAACACGCCACTGCCCGACACCATCGAGGAGGTGGAGAACAGGTGGGTGACAGGGAGGGGCGATGATGGATGGATGGATGGATGGATGATGGATGGATGGATGATGGATGGATGATGGATGGACGGATGGATGGTGGATGGATGGATGGATGGATGGATGGATGGATGGATGGATGGATGGATAATGGACGGATGATGGATGATGGATGGATGGATGGATGGTGGATGGATGGATGGATGGATGGATGGATGATGGATGGATGGATGGATGGATGGATGATGAACAATGGATGGTTGAGTGATGGGTAACGCATGGACAATGGATGATGGTTGCATGGACAATGGATGGATGATGGACAGTGATGGACAATCCATGGACGATGGAGGGTTGGATGGTTGGCAGTGGATGGATGATGGACAATGATGGACAACCCCAACCATGAAGAGGTTCAGGCTCAAGGGACCCCTGGCTGCATTGAGGGACAGGTGGATGGGGATGTTGGCAGAAGAATGAGCTCTGTGATTGGCTGAATGCTCGGCCTGGGCCACTCTCCCTTTACCATGACCCTCCTCCTCCTCCTCCTCTTCCTCCTCCCTCCAGGACCAAGCAGAAGCCAGCAGGTGACCCCAAGGAGAAGATCGCGCTCCAGCCCCAGGACGGGCCCCCTCTGAAGGAGGCGTGAGGGACCCTGGGGGTGGGCGCAGCGCCCCAGCCCCGGCCACCAGCGGCCACCACCGCAGGGGTCCCCACAGCTTGAGGGGGAGACCTCGGTCGTGACTGGTGACCTCCAGTTGGGGCGGGGACATCTGGGCAGGAATAAAACAGCTCTGGTGGGGACACGTCTCGGGGTCTTATCTGTGCCCCCCCAGGTCACCCCCGACAACCACGTCCGCGGTCACCTCCCATGGGACAATGCCCAAGAATTGTCCCTGAGGTCACTTCCAATAAGGAGACGACCAAGGACCCCTTTTTTTGGAGGTCATCTCCACAGGAGGACACCCCACAGCCTTGTCCATCAATGAGGTGGCACCCACGACCCCCATTTTTAATGACACCTCATCACCTTGTCCAGTGGGACGGTGCCCAAGAACCGTGCCTGCGAAGTCACCTCAGATAAGGTGGCACCAAGAACACCACGCTGGATCTCACCTCCAACAAGACGATCCTCAATAACCCCAAACCGACTCTTCTCCTGGCAGAGGCGTGCCTCAAATCCCAGAGAAGCTGGGGAAGCACCAGGAGCTCCTGAATCCCACCCGGCCCCTCCCGGTGCCGTCGCGATGCCCCTTCCCCAATTTCTGTCCCCCGAAGCCACCCCGGCCCTTGCTCCCATTTCTGACGTGTCCCTTGGCCCCATCAACTTTTAATCAAAAATTAACCCCCGGCGGGGAATGCGCTGACCCAGGCAGGGCCACCTCTGTCAGCACCTTTCGGTCGCCTTTTGACCACTGAAATCACTAAAATTTAACCCAAAGGCGCCACCGAAGGCCGGACATTGGTCCATGCCAGGAGCTCTCCTCTCCCTGTGGTGCCATCCCTGATGCCCACCCAGCCTCCTGGACGGCCCCTGCCCAAAACCTGACTTTTCCCCTCAAAAAGGCAAGGCTGTGAAATAATAATTAAAAGGAATTAGGTATTCCTTGTCTTCCTGCCCCAGACCACTCCAGTTTTGCCCCACTTTGGGGGACTTTTGCCCCTAAAACACCTTTTTTTTTACCCCTGGACACCTTTGCGCTGCACTTTTGCCTTCTTCTGCTGGAAAACCACCAAAAACCCCCCGGAGATGTCAAACATTAACCCAAACCACCCTTGGGCTGGGTTATATAGGAGACCACCCCTGGCTGCTGCTGGAGGGAAGACGCCGTGTGGGACAGGGAGGCACTTTTGGGGTGAAACCCCTGAAATCCGGGGTTCTGCATGGCTGTGGGGCGTTCCCGCGCCCCGGTGGTGGCAGGATGGCTTTCGCCAGCCTCCTGGAGCACGTGGGGGGCATGGGGCGCTTCCAGGTGGTCTCGGTGCTGCTCCTGTCCCTGCCCGTGCTGATGATGGCCAGCCACAACCTCCTGCAGAACTTCACCGCCGCCACCAGCGACCACCGGTGCCGCCCGCGCCCGGAGGCCAACGCCACCGGCCTCGACCCCGAGGCCCTGCTGAGGGTCTGGGTGCCCCGCGGGGAGCGGTGCCGGCGCTTTGTGACACCCCAGTGGTGGCTTTTGGAGGCCAACGGTTCGGAGCCCAACAGCTCTTGGCCGGAGACGGAGCCGTGTGGCGATGGCTGGACCTACGACCGCAGCGTCTTCACCAGCACCATCGTCACTGAGGTGGGACGGTGGTGGTGGGGTTTTGGGGGGGGTCTGGTGGGCTTTTCACCCAATCCCGTGTGTGGGTCCCACCTGGAGGCACCAACAGAGGGTCTGCTGCCAACACAGCATTGACCTCTCCCAACTGGAGCATCTTCCCTGCTCAACCTTTGGTGGAGACGCTCAGCACCAGGAAGGCCCAGGAGAGGAAGGGAGGATGGGGAGTTGGTGGCCATCAACAAGGGGTCACAAGGGGTCACAAAGGGTCACAGGACCCTTGGATGGACCTTCCAACCATGGCAATGCCGGCAAGGGTGGCCAAGCATTCAGTGTCACCTTTCCATTGGCCATTCATTGACCTTACCGGCCACCATGGGCGGTTTTGGGGTTTGGGGCACCAGAGGGGACCCTGATCTCTGTCCCACCCCATGTCCTCGTCCCCCGGCAGTGGGACCTGGTGTGCAGCTCCCGAGGGCTCAAGCAGCTGGCGCAGTCGCTCTACATGGCCGGAGTCCTGGTGGGCGGCATCTTCGGGGGGCTCTCAGACAGGTGAGGGGGAGCCCCTGCAGGCAGGTGGGGTGGCACCGGGGGGTCCTCTCACCCTCTCTGCCTCCTCCTCATTCCCTACTCCTCCTCTCTCTTTCTTTTCCTCACCCTCTTTTTCCTCCTCATCCCATTTTTCTCCTCACCTCCTCCCTCTTCCTCACCTTCCTCACCCCTCTTCCCCCTCCTCACCCTCTTCCTCACCCCTTTTTCTTCCTCTTCACCCCCTCTTCCTTTCTCTGCCCCCTTCTTCATCCTTCTTGTCTCCTCCTCCTCTCGATTTTCTCCTCCCCTTCTCTTTCTCTTCCTCCTCTTCCTCTTCCTCCTCCTCCGCCCCCATTTCTTCATCCTCACCCCCTGCTTCTCCTCCTCCTCCTCGCTGCCCAGGTTCGGCCGCCGCTCGGTGCTCACCTGGTGCTACCTGCAGATGGCTGCCATGGGCACCTGCTCGTCCTTCGCGCCCACCTTCACCGTGTACTGCCTGTTCCGCTTCCTGACGGGCATGGCCTTCTCGGGCATCGTCCTCAACAGCGTCTCCCTCTGTACGTCACCCCCGGGCCCGGTACCCGCCCTGGGTGGGCTCCATGACCCCCCCCGAACATGTGGGAGCCATCTTGGTGGTCTCCATGTCCTCCAGGAACCATCCTGGTTGTCTCCATGTCCCCTGGGCACCATCCTGGTGGTCTCCATGTCCTCCAGGAACCATCCTGGTGGTCCCCATGTCCCCCCTGCACCTGTGCGGGCCTGTCTGGTGGTCTCCATGTCCCCTGGCACCTGTGGGTCCATGTCCCCCCAGAACCTGCCCTGGGCTCCATGTTCCCCTAGGATACCTGTGGCCACCATCCCGGTGGTCTCCATGTCCCCCAGGCACCATCCCGGTGGTCTCCCCATCCCCTGGGGTGGCGGTGGGCACTCCCAGGTGGTCCCCACGTGCCGTGTCCCACAGCGCTGGAGTGGATGCCGACGCACATGCGGGCGCTGGTGGGCACCTTCATGGGGTACTGCTACACCACCGGGCAGTTCCTGCTGGCCGGCGTCGCCTTCGCCGTCCCCGACTGGCGCCAGCTGCAGCTCGTGGTGTCCCTGCCCTTCTTTGGCTTCTTCCTCTACTCCTGGTGAGGAGGAGGAAGGGGGAGGGATGGATGATGGATGGATGATGGATGGATGGATGATGGATGGATGGATGGATGGATGGATGATGGATGATGGATGATGGATGGATGGATGGATGGATGGATGGATGATGGATGGAGGGATGGATGATGGATGGAGGGATGGATGATGGATGGATGGATGGATGGATGGATGGATGATGGATGGATGATGGATGATGGATGGATGATGGATGATGGATGATGGATGGATGGATGGATGGATGGATGATGGATGGCTGATGGATGGCTGATGGATGGATGATGGATGGATGATGGATGGATGGATGGATGGATGATGGATGGATGGATGGATGGATGATGGATGGATGATGGATGATGGATGATGGATGATGGATGATGGATGGATGGATGGATGGATGATGGATGGATGATGGATGGACGGATGATGGATGGAGGGATGTCCCCTCCCGTGCAGGTGGCTGACGGAGTCAGCACGGTGGCTCGTCATGGTGGGGAGGTCCCACCAGGCCCTGCGGGAGCTCCAGAAGGTGGCCAGGATCAACGGGAAGAAGGAAGAAGGGGACAAGCTCGACATAGAAGTAAAAGGCTCCATCCGGGTCCCCCAGGGTGTCCCTGGGGTGTTTTATAGGGGTCCCTTGAATATCTACGCCATGGACACCTGTCCATCCATCATCCCTTATGCATCCTGTCCATCCACCCACTCATCTTCATCATCTCAATGACATCCATCATCTCCATCTCCATCTCCTCCATCTCTACCCATCCATCCCTTCACCCATCCATGAATCCACCATCTCCATCCCACCATCCACCCATGACCCCCCTTGCCCTTTTCCACCCGTCCTGCCCAGACCTGCCCAGTTCAAGAGGGTCCCCAGTGCCCCACGCCCATCCCAGAGCCCCCCCTGTCCCTCCAGACCCTGAGGTCCCACATGGAGAAGGAGATGATGTCGTCAAAGACCCGCCACACCGTTGTTGACCTGGTCCGGACGCCGGTCCTGCGCCGCATCTCCTTCTGCCTCTGCTTCGTGTGGTACGGCCGGCGGTGGAGGACACCAGTGGGTGGTTGTCCATCCCCCTCCACGTCCTTGACCCTCCCATTCCACCCCACACCTCCCCACAGGTGACATTTTAACCCCCTCTGCGCCCTCGTGGCCCAGGTTCTCCACCAGCTTCGCCTACTACGGGCTGGCCATGGACCTGCAGAACTTTGAGTTCGACATCTACGTGATCCAGCTGATCTTCGGCGCCGTGGACATCCCGGCCAAGCTGGTGTCCATCCTCACCATCACCTACGTGGGGCGCCGCTTCACCCAGGCCATCGCCCTCATCCTGGCTGGCTTGGCCATCCTGGCCAACGTCTTGGTGCCACGAGGTGAGGCCAGGGGTGGTGGCAGCGGTGTCCCCTCATCTCCAACTTCCCTGGGAGGGCCCAGACGAGCTCGGCCCATTGATGGAACCCCCAGGTTGGGTAATTTTAGCTTTTTATGGGGGATTTGCCCCAGTCCTGGTGTTTGGGGGTCTTTTTTTGTCAAGTGAACTCAGCCCAGGCAGGGACACTGAGGTGACTCCCAGGTGTCCCGCTGTCCCCTCAGACCTCCGGACAATCCGGACAGCCCTGGCCGTTTTTGGGAAAGGTTGTTTGGCCGCGTCCTTCAACTGCGTCTTCCTCTACACGGGCGAGCTCTACCCCACCGTGATCCGGTAAGGAGGGGGCGTGGCTGGGGCGGGCGTGGCCGCGGTGGCCGTGTCAGGGTGGTCCCTCAGGTGCCCTCAGGTGCCCTCAGGAGCTCCGTGTGCCCCACAGGCAGACGGGCATGGGCTTGGCCAACACCATGTCACGGCTGGGCAGCATCATGGCCCCCCTGGTGAAGATGGCGGGCGAGCTCTTCCCGGCGCTGCCCTTCATCATCTACGGCGCCGCGCCCGTGGTGTCGGGGCTGGTGGCCGCCTTCCTGCCCGAGACACGCAACATGGCCCTGCCCGAGACCGTGGAGGAGGTGGAGGGAAGGTGGGGCTGGAGAGGATCAGGGATGAGGGGAGCAGATGGATGGGTGGTGGGATGGGATGGAGGATGGGGAGAGATGGGGAGAGACAGAGGGAGAGAAAGGTTGGTTGAACGTGGGGGTGGAGGGATGGAAGTTGGCTGAGATGGATGGATGGATGGATGGATGATGGATGGATGGATGATGGATGGATGGATGGATGGATGGATGGTTGGATGGATGGATGATGGATGGATGATGGATGATGGATGGATGGATGATGGATGGATGGATGATGGATGGATGGATGGATGATGGATGGATGATGGATGGATGATGGATGGATGGATGGATGATGGATGGATGGATGATGGATGATGGATGGATGATGGATGGATGGATGGATGGATGGATGGATGGATGGATGGATGGATGGAAGGATGGATGGACGCCCACCCCAGCACCACAAAAACCCCCTCTGTTCCCTCCAACCCCCCCATCCCTCCCTCCCCACCAGGACACAATCCCAGAAGGACGAAGCCCGACATCTCCAGGTCCCGCTCCAGCCCACCCCATCCAGCAACTCCACAGGGCCCCATTAGTGCCACCCCCCACTGGGGGACCCCCAAAATCCTCAGCCCTCGATGCTCCCGCCAGATGGATGAGCAGGATTTGGGGGGTGGAGGGGGTTCAAACCCCCGAAGAGCAAAGGGCCAGCAGTGGCCACAAGGACCCGGCTGCCCCCTCCCTGCAGAGGGGGGGGGATGCTGGAATCCCCCCCAAATCTCCGCGTCGAGGACGGTTCGGCCGCGCTGGAATAAAAAAAACAATAAAAGCAAAGCTCGTGCGAAATGCGGCCGGTGGGGGTGGGGTGGGGTGGGGGTGGGGGTTGTTTTCCCACGGCCGCGGGGGGTCCCGCGCAGCCGGACCCGTCCCGCCCCGAAGGAAAACACGGGAGCCAGCGGGACACCGCGGCCTCGGCACCGCGGGACCCCCTCCCGGCCACTCCCCCTCGGCCGGAGCTGCCGGGGATGGACAATGTCGGGAGAGAGTGCGGGAAGGATCCGGGACCCCGAGGATCGGGGATCTGGGGCTTGGGGATCTGGGGACTGGGAATCCCGAGGATTGGGAACCCCGAGGATCAGGGATCCCAGGGATTTGGGATCCCGGGGATTTGGGATCCTGGGATTTCGGGATCTGGGGACTGGGGATCTGGGGATTGGGGACCCCGAGGATTTGGGATCCCAAGGATCAAGGACCCCAAGAATCCCCATGTCTGGGTGCCCAGGGATCCCAAGGACCCACAAACCCTGATCCTGGACAGCCCAAAGACCCAGATCCCAAGGATTCAGGTGTTCGGATGTCCAGGGATCCCAGGGACACAAGATCCAGGCAGCAGGGTGCCCCGACATTCCAAGAGCTCAGGGATCTCGAGGCCTCAGGGATCTCGAGGATCCCAAAGACCCAGGGATCCCAAGGACCAGGGACTCCGGTGCCTCAATGTCCAGGGATCCGGGATCCCGGGGATCCCGACGTTCTGAGGGCGCGGGGATGTCACGGACCCAGGTGTCCCAGAAGTCCCAAGGACCCAGAGATCCCGAGGATCCACGTGTCCGCACACCCGGCCCACGCCATTCCGGCCGGCGCCAATCCGGGTGTCCGGCTCCCCCACGTCCCCCCCATGTCCCCCCCATCCCGCCCACGCTCCGCTGCCCCCGCCGCCCTCCTGCCCGGGGTCCAAGGGGCTCCCAGGGATGCGGTTCAGGGCGCCCGGGACTTTGCCTCATCAATGATCCACCCCGGAGGGGCAGAACGGGCCACAGGGGGCCGGGGGTCCCCATCTGCCGGGGCCTGGGGGCTTCCAGGGTGAGGAAGAGGATGGGTTCGGTGGGATGGAGGGGCAGCTGTCGGGTGTCCCGGGTGGGCCTGGCACCGGCATTTCTGCCCCGAGAGCGTCTCCACCGATCCATGGCGGGTTCCGGAGTCAAACGTTAACCGGGACCGGGGTGGCCTTAAATAGGAGCGGGGCCAGGCCGGGGGCAGGGCAGGCCATGGGCAGCCACGGGGCCAGGGGGTGGTAGCGGCCGGCCGAGGGCTCCGGGCAGCGGGATCTGGGGCTGGGAGAGGCCGGGAGGTACCGGGAGCGACGGACAGGTGAGTGATCAATAGAGAGATCGATGGGGTGGTCACGGAGAGCCCAGCGAGGTCAGGAGAGAGATCAAAGCTCAATAGATCGATCGATGGAGAGAAGGGCTGATCAATGGAGAGATTGTAGGTCAGAAGGTTGATCAATAGAGAGATTGAAATAAGTAAGTCAACAAATAGAGGGATTAGAGGTCAATAAATCAATTAAGAGAACAATTAAAGGTCAATAAATCAATCAATAGGAAGATTAAAGGCCAAAAGACTGATCAATAGAGAGGTTAAGATTAATACATTGATCAATAGATTATAAATCAACAACTGGATCATTAGAATGATTGATGGAGAAGGAGACCATGATTCTGATTTGATCATGGTTCAATAGATTCGTCAATAGAAAGAGAGACTAATTGGATGATCAACAGATTAGAGATCAATTTATTGGTACTAGAGATACACAGACTAACAGATGGATCAATAGAGATCCCTCTAGATTAAAAGATTGATTGATCAAGCCATCAATAGATTAATAGATAAGTCAATAGGTCAATAGATCAATAACAGAAACATATGGATCAATAAACTAATACATAAAGAGATCATGGACTAGTTATGATCAACCTATTGTAGATAAGGGGAGTCTAGCGATCAATAATTTATCAATACAGGAAGAATTCATTGCATTGGTTGGCAGGGGGATCAATAGATCGATCAATATGTTGATTATCAGCAGAAAATCGATTTGTTGATAGGCTAAGGATCGATACACGGGCAGAGAGAGCGGAGCAATCCATTGATCCATGGATCGATCGATTGACCGAGGGGTGAAGGAGGGGCCGGGGGGGCGGGGCCGAGGGAGGGGGCGGCCGGAGGGACAGAGGGACGGCCGGCCGGACAGAGGGACGGCCGGAGAGCCCGGACAGTGCCGAGAGTCCGAGCCGGAGCCCGGGAGCGGCCGAGGGGAGGAGGAGGAGGAGGAGGAGGAGGAGGAGGAGGAGGAGAGCAGGTGGGGATCGATTGATCGTGAGGGATCTGAGGGGATGGTGGGACCAGGGAGAGAGGATTGATTGATTGATTGATTGATTGGGAAGGGATGGGGGGAGATGAGAGCAAGCAATAATCAGTAATTGATTGATCAATAGAGTGAGAGTGGCAGTGATAGGTGGATTGATGAATAGATAATAGATCAATATATTGATAGATCAGAGAGACAGATTGATCTATCAATAGATCAATAGAGACCAATAGATTGATAGACTGGTCAGCAGATTGATCAATCAGACTGATAGATAAATCCATTGATCAAGGGATGGATCAATCTATCAACACATCAGTTGATCCATCTGATAGACCAATAAATTGATTGATTGATTGAGCAATCAATAGGTGATCAATAGAGGGTCCTCGTGCTGTTCTCAGCCTGTCCTGTGGCCGAGCTGGGTCCACCATCCTTCGTCCACCCTCGGCCACTCCGTGTCCTTCCTCCACCCCTGGGGCCAATCCTCATCCTCCTCCCTTCACCCTGTGGTCACCCCTTGGTCACCTCCGCTGACCACCCAAACCATCCCTGAGCTCTCCTGACCCCTCCTTTGGTCCATCCCTGGGTCTGTCCACCCGCTGACCACCCTTTGGCCATTCCCTGACCACCCTTTGGCCACCCACTGACCACCCTTTGGCCACCCGCTGACCACCCTTTGGCTACCCACTGACCACCCTTTGGCCACCCACTGACCACCCTTTGGCCACCCACTGACCACCCTTTGGCCATTCCCTGACCACTCTTGGGCCCCTCCTTGACCACCCTTTGGCCATTCCCTGACCACCCTTTGGCCACCCACTGACCACCCTTTGGCCACCCGCTGACCACCCTTTGGCCACCCACTGACCACCCTTTGGCCACCCGCTGACCACCCTTTGGCCATTCCCTGACCACCCTTTGGCCACCCACTGACCACCCTTTGGCCACCCGCTGACCACCCTTTGGCCATTCCCTGACCACCCTTTGGCCACCCACTGACCACCCTTTGGCCATTCCCTGACCACTCTTGGGCCCCTCCTTGACCACCCTTTGGCTACCCACTGACCACCCTTTGGCCATTCACTGACCACCCTTTGGCCACCCGCTGACCACCCTTTGGCCACCCACTGACCACCCTTTGGCCACCCGCTGACCACCCTTTGGCCATTCCCTGACCACCCTTTGGCCACCCACTGACCACCCTTTGGCCACCTGCTGACCACCCTTTGGCCATTCCCTGACCACCCTTTGGCCACCCACTGACCACCCTTTGGCCACCTGCTGACCACCCTTTGGCCATTCCCTGACCACCCTTTGGCCATCCCCTGACCACCCCTCGCTCCACCCCTCACCCTTTCCTCCTCTTCCCACCCGCAGCTGACCTGGGCCCTGTCCAGCTCCGTCCCCTCTCCGGCCATGTCCTTCGTGGAGCTGCTGGCCCGCCTGGGCGGCATGGGCCGCTTCCAGGTCACCTACGTGGCCGCGCTGGCCATCCCGCTGCTCATGCTGGCCAGCCACAACCTCCTGCAGAACTTCACCGCCGGCATCCCCGAGCACCACTGCCGGCCCCGGCCCGTGGCCAACGCCACCGCGGCCGACGTCCCCCTGGTCGTGTCCATCCCCTGGGACGGCCACCGCCGGCCCCAGAGCTGCCGCCGCTACGTGGAGCCCCAGTGGCACCTCTTGGACGTCAACGGCTCGGCCAACGCCGCGGCCAACGGCACGGCCGCCGAGGCGGCCACCGAGCCGTGCCACGACGGCTGGACGTACCTGGACGGCATCTTCACCGACACCATCGTCACCGAGGTGAGGGAGGGGAGACAATTGGGGTCACCCAGGGCGGGGGGGTGCCAGTGTCCCTGTGGTGGCCCCGCGGTGACCGCCATGGTGTCCTCATGGTGACCTTGGTGGTGACCCCCGTGGTGCCCCCATGGTGACCCCCGTGGTGACCCCCATGTTGACCCTGTGGTGCCCCCATGGTGACCCCGTGGTGGCCCCCATGGTGATCCTCGTGGTGTCCCCATGGTGACCCTCATGGTGACCCCCATGGTGACCCCATGATGGCCCCCGTGGTGCCCCCATGGTGATCCTGTGGTGATCCTCATGGTGACCCTCATGGTTTCCCCATGGTGACCCCCGTGGTGACCCCCCGTGGTGACCCCCATGGTGACCCCGTGTCCCCCTCTCGGTGGCAGTGGGACCTGGTGTGTGACTCCAAGAAGCTGAGGCAGGTGGCCCAGTCCATCTACATGGCCGGGATCCTGCTGGGCTCCTGCCTCTTCGGGGTCCTCTCCGACAAGTGCGTGCTCCCCCGGCGCTGGACTGGGAGGAACTGGGAGGAACTGGGAGGAACTGGGAGGAACTGGGAGGAACTGGGAGGAGCTGGGAAGGGGGGAGAGGAGTGGTGTGCTCTCTGCTCCCTCTGGCCCCCACTGTCCCGGTGTCCCCAGGGTGGGTCTGTCCCAGCATGGGTTGTCCCCCTCTGTCCCCACGTCACTCCCAGTGTTCCCAGTGCTCGTATTCTTCACCCCAGTGTTCCCAGTGCCTCGTGCGCCCATCCCAGTGCCCACGGCCCTGTCCCAGTGACCCCAGCACACCATGTCCCCCCTTCCCAGTACCCCTGTCCCCAACCCAGTATCTCCAGAATCCAACATTCCCTCGTCCCAGTAGCTCCAGTTCCCCACATCCCCCACCCCAGTGCTCCCAGTGCCGTGTCCCCGCAGGTTCGGGCGCCGGGCGCTGCTCACCTGGTGTTACCTGCAGCTGGGGGCGACGGGGGTGGGCACGGCCGCCGCCCCCCTCCCTCCTGGTCTACTGCGTGTGCCGCTTCCTGACCGGGCTGGCCATGGCCGGCGTGTCCCTCAACTCCGCCTCCCTCTGTGAGTCACCGCCCCGGGGACCCCCAACCCAGGGAGGGACCCCCCAACCCAGGGAGGGACCCCCTGTCCCAGGGAGGGACCCCCCTGTCCCAGGGAGGGACCCACACATCCACCCCAAAAACCCAATGAGCCATGAGAGGGTCCCAACCCCACCCCATTGACCCATGGGAGGGTCCTGGCCCCAAACCCATCCCAGTGACCCCACCCCACTGACCCAACCCCACTGACCCAACCCCACTGACCCCACCCCACTGACCCAAATCCACCCCACTGACCCAACCCACTGACCCAAACCCATCCCACTGACCCCACCCCACTGACCCAACCCCACTGACCCCACCCCACTGACCCAAATCCACCCCACTGACCCAACCCACTGACCCAAACCCATCCCACTGACCCCACCCCACTGACCCAACCCCACTGACCCAAACTCACTCCATTGATCCAACCCAACCCCACTGACCCAACCCCACTGACCCAAACCCACTGCCCCAACCCCACCCCACTGCCCCAACCCCACCCCACTGCCCCAACCCCACCCCACTGACCCAACCCCACTGACCCACATGAGGAACCCAAGCCCCAAGCCCACCCCAGGGCCCCCTGGGACAGCCCCTGACACCGCGGTCGCGCCGCAGGCATGGAGTGGATCCCGACGGAGGCGCGGGCCGTGGTGGGGACCATCAATGGCTACTGCTACACCCTGGGCCAGTTCGTGCTGGCGGCCGCGGCCTTCGGGCTCCCGCACTGGCGGCAGCTCCAGCTCGCCGTGTCCCTGCCCTTCTTCGTCTTCTTCTTCTACTCCTGGTACGGGACGCCCCCAGTGCCCACCCCCAGTGCCCACCCCCAGTGCCCACCCCCAGTGCCCACCCCCGGTGTCCACCCCTGTCCTGAATTTTGGGGGAAAAAAGGGACATTGGGAGTCTGGGGTCTTTAAAGGGTGGGGAAAGGCCCCCCACTCAAATGCTGGGGTTGCCACTGACCTTTCCCTGACCCCTCTGTCCGGGGTCCTTTGGGTGGAGCGGGGTGCAGGGACCCCCCAAGACCTTCCCCCGACACCCCCAGCCTGGCATCCTTTGGGGTGCAGGGACCCCCAGATCCCCCCTCCCAGTTTGGGGTCCTTTGGGGTGCAGGGACACCCAGATCCCCCCCTCCCAGTTTGGGGTCCTTTGAGGTGCAGGGGACCCCCAGATCCCCCCTCCCAGTTTGGGGGTCCTTTGGGGTGCAGGGACACCCAGATCCCCCCTCCCAGTTTGGGGTCCTTTGAGGTGCAGGGACCCCCAGATCCCCCCTCCCAGTTTGGGGTCCTTTGGGGTGCAGGGACACCCAGATCCCCCCTCCCAGTTTGGGGTCCTTTGGGGTGCAGGGACACCCAGATCCCCCCTCCCAGTTTGGGGTCCTTTGAGGTGCAGGGACCCCCAGATCCCCCCTCCCAGTTTGGGGTCCTTTGGGGTGCAGGGACACCCAGATCCCCCCTCCCAGTTTGGGGTCCTTTGAGGTGCAGGGACCCCCAGATCCCCCCTCCCAGTTTGGGGTCCTTTGGGGTGCAGGGACACCCAGATCCCCCCTCCCAGTTTGGGGTCCTTTGGGGTGCAGGGACACCCAGATCCCCCCTCCCAGTTTGGGGTCCTTTGAGGTGCAGGGACCCCCAGATCCCCCCTCCCAGTTTGGGGTCCTTTGGGGTGCAGGGACACCCAGATCCCCCCTCCCAGTTTGGGGTCCTTTGAGGTGCAGGGACCCCCAGATCCCCCCTCCCAGTCCGGGGTCCTTAGGGAGGGTGGGAGGCGATGGGAACCCTCCAAACAACCGGATCCCCGTGGCGCCCCCAGTTTGGGACCCTTTGGGGGCGGTGGGAGGCCGGGGGGGGTTCGGGACCCCCCCGGTGCCACCTCGCCCCCTGCCCAGGCTGTACGTGGAGTCCGCGCGCTGGCAGGTGACCTCGGGCAGAGCCGACCTGGCCCTGCGGGGGCTCCGCAAGGTCGCGCGGGTCAACGGCAGGAAGGAGGAGGGGGACAAGCTCAGCGAGGAGGTGGGGAAGGGTCTGGGGGGCCGCCCAGATACCTCTGAACCCCCCAAATCCCCTTGATCTGACCCTAAATCCCCCCCAGTTCGCCCTCCGTCCCTGACCCGCCCCGATCTTGAGAGATCCCCCAAATCCTCCCGTTCTCCCATCGATCCCCCTCATTCCCTCTCTCCATGGCCTCGACCCCCCCCCCCAGATCCCCTCGGTCGGATCACCGTGATTCCCCCAACCCCCGGCAGACCCCTCGGATCCCCCCCCTGATCCCTCAGATCCCCCCCAGACCCCTCAGATTCCCCCCCCCAGACCCCTTGGATCCCCCCCAGACTCCTTGGATCCCCCCCTGATCCCTCAGATCCCCCCCAGACCCCTCAGATTCCCCCCCCAGACCCTTCGGATCCCCCCGAGACCCCTCAGATCCCCCCGAGACCCCTCGGATCCCCCCCAGACTCCTCGGATCCCCCGAGACCCCTCAGATTCCCCCCTCCAGACCCCTCGGATCCCCCCCTGACCCCTCGGATCCCACCCCAGACCCCTCCAGATCCCCTGGATCCCCCCAGACCCTCCGGATCCTTCCTCGACCCCTCCGATCCCCCCTTGGACCCCTTGGATCCCCCCCAAGGCCCCCGGATCCCCCTCCCCAGCCCCCTCGGAGCCCTCCCCGGGGCGGATCCCGGCGGATCCCGCAGATCCCGGCGATCTCCGCAGGCGCTGCGGGCTCTGGTGCGCCGGGAGCCGCCGCTGCCGGGCGGGGCCGTGGCCGCGCTCGTCCGGACCCCCGGCATGAGGACGGTGTCGTGCGGGGTCTCCTTCGTCTGGTGCGTCCTGGCAAAAAGCACTTTTTATCTGGGCGGGGGGGGGGGGTGGTAAAAAGCACTATTTGGGAACAAAAACTAATTGAGGGGAAAAAAAAACCCCCCACATTTCAGGGAAATAACCCATCAATTTTTGGGCAAAAATCCCTGATTTTAGGTGCAAAAGAAACACTTTTTGAGGGAAAAATTCCCCCCACCTTTTGAGGCACACCTCAATTTTTTGGGGAAAGTCTTTCACTTGTTGGGAAAAAACCATCTTTTGGGGGGAAGAACTTCTTTAGGTAAAAAAAATCCTCACGTTTATTGAGGAATAAAGCTTATATTTTGGGCAAGAAACAACTTTGGGGGAAACAATCCACTTTTTTTTTTGAGGGGAAAAACACCTTTTGGGTTAAATCTCTCATATTTTTGGGGAAAATACCCCACTTTTTTGGGACAAACCCAGAACCTTTGGAGCAAAAAAAAATCCTCTCTTGGGACCAAGCCCCACTTTCAGGGCAAACCTCCATCTTTTGGGACAACCTCCATCTTTTGGAGTCCCAACCAACCGTTCAGTTTTGGGTGGTTTTGGTGCTGATTTGTTGGGTTTTGGCGCAGGTTCTCCACCAGCTTCGCCTACTACGGGCTGGCCATGGACCTGCAGGGCTTCGGCTTCAACGTGTACCTGAGCCAGCTGGTGTTCGGCGCCGTGGACATCCCGGCCAAGCTCCTGTCCGTGCTGGTCATCTCCTGCCTCGGCCGGCGCCCGGCCCAGGGCGGCTCCCTGGCGCTCGCCGGCCTCTGCATCCTGGCCAACATCTTCGTGCCCAGCGGTGGGAGCGGCCACGGCGAGGGGACGGGGAGGGAGGGATGGGATGGAGGAATGGAGGATGGAGGAATGGAGGATGGAGGAATGGAGGATGGAGGAATGGAGGATGGAGGAATGGAGGAGAATGGGATGGAGGAGGGATGAAAATGGGTTGGAGGACAATGGGTTGGAGAAGATTGGGATGGAGAAGAATGGGTTGGAGGACAATGGGATGGAGGGATGGAGGACGGAGGGATGGAGGACAATGGGATGGAGAAGATTGGGACGGAGGAGAATGGGTTGAGGACAATGGGATGAAGAAGGGATGACAATGGATTAGAGGACAGTGGGATGGAGAAGACTGGGATGGAGGACAGTGGGATGGAGGACAATGGGATGGAGGAATGGATGATGAAGAACAATGAGGTGGAGTGGGGATGGAGGGAAGGAGGGAGGGAGGGAGGCAGGGATGCATCAGGAGGGTGCCGGGTCACCGTAGGGGTGAAGGATGACCGGTGGGTGGACGCTGAGGAGCCGCAGGGCCGGGGGTGACGCGTTTGGCCGGTCTGCAGAGCTGCCGACGCTGCGCATGGCCTTCGCCGTGGTTGGGAAGGGCGCCTTGGCCGCCTCCTTCAACTGCGCCTACATCTTCTCCGGGGAGCTCTTCCCCACCGTCATCAGGTGGGTGGGGTCACCCCAGCCCCGCCCCCCCATCCAGTCACTGTCCACGTGCCAACCCTACCTTGCATCAACCCGACCCTCCATGAGCCCAACCAAGTCATCAACCCAACCACTCATTAACCCAACCATCCACCAACCCAACCACTGACCACTCCATCCATCCATCATCCATCATCCATCTGTCCATCCATCCATCATCCATCATCCATCTTCCATCCATCCATCCATCCATCATCCATCCATCATCCATCCATCCATCCATCCATCATCCATCCATCATCCATTCATCATCCATCCATCATCCATCCATCCATCCATCCATCCATCCCATCCATCCATCATCCATTCATCATCCATCCATCATCCATCCATCCATCCATCCATCCATCCATCCATCCCTGCATCCATCCATCCATCATCCATCCATCATCCATCCATCCATCCATCATCCATCCATCATCCATCCATCATCCATCCATCATCCATCCATCATCCATCCATCCATCATCCATCCATCCATCCATCCATCCATCCATCATCCATCCATCATCCATCCATCCATCCATCCATCCATCCATCCATCCATCATCCATCCATCCATCCATCATCCATCCATCATCCATCCATCATCCATCCATCATCCATCCATCCATCCATCCATCCATCCATCCATCCATCCATCCCTCCATCCCTCTGTCCGTCCATCCTTCCATCCCCGTGTCCATCCGTCCCTCCCACCACGTGTCTCTCCCGGCACAGGCAGACGGGGATGGGCCTGGGGGGCACCATGGCCCGCGTGGGGAGCATGGTGGCCCCCCTGGTGCGCATGCTGGCCGACGTGACCCCGGTGCTGCCCCTCGTCATCTACGGGGCCGCGCCCATCATCTCGGCCATCGCCACCTGCTTCCTGCCCGAGACCCGCAACGCGCCCCTGCCCGAGACCGTCAAGGACGTGGAGAGGCGGTGAGGACACCCCAAAACCCCCCCGAGACCCCCCAACCCTTCCCTGGGGGGAACGTCCCTGTTTTGGTTCTTGGAGGAACCCAGGAGCTTTGGGGTTGAAAAGGGATGAAGAAGGTTTGGGGTTGGGATGAAGGTTCTGGGTTGGGTTGGAGGTTTGGGGTTTGGATGAAAGTTTCGGGTTTGGGATGGAGGTTTTGGGGTTGGGATGGAGGTTTTGGGGTTGGGATGGAGGTTTTGGGGTTGGGTTGGAGTTTTGGGGTTGGGATGGAGGTTTTGGGGTTGGGTTGGAGTTTTGGGGTTGGGTTGGAGTTTTGGGGTTGGGATGGAGGTTTTGGGGTTGGGTTGGAGTTTTGGGGTTGGGTTGGGATGGAGGTTTTGGGGTTGGGTTGGAGGTTTTGGGGTTGGGTTGGAGTTTTGGGGTTGGGTTGGGATGGAGGTTTTGGGGTTGGGATGGAGGTTTTGGGGTTGGGTTGGAGGTTTTGGGGTTGGGATGGAGTTTTGGGGTTGGGTTGGAGGTTTTGGGGTCAGGTAGGGCTGAGAGTTTTGGGAAGACCTGAGCATTTTGGGGAGAACGTTGAAGGCTTTGGGAAGGGTTGAAGGTTCTGGGATTGGGAAGGATGAAAATTTTGGGGAGCGACTGGGAGCTTTTGGGGTCCCTCCAGAGCGGGTCGCCTCGAGGACGACGACGTCGCCGTCCCCCTGAGCAGCACCAAGAGCAAGGACGGCGCCTGAGGGGGGATTTGGGACCCTCGGGGGGGGATTTTGGGGCCGGGACCCCCCTGGAGTCCCCCAGCCCCTCCCCCCCGGGTTATTTATTCAATCCCAATAAAATCTCGTGGGAATTTCGGGATCGGGCTCCGCCCGCGGCCGCTCTGGGGGGGGGGGTGTGAAGGATTTGGGGGCGTCCCCACCCCCAAAGGGGACTCAGACATCAGGGGACCCCCCCAGAGCTCGTTAACGAGGATTAATTGGAATTCCTGGAGCTCGCTGGCCTTTGCCCCAATTCCGGCGATTTGGCTGCAAAATAAATCTGGGAACGGGATTAATTCGCATTTCCAGGCGGGGAAAAAACCCCAAACGGGGCAGATTTAACCCCAAAAAAAGGGCGGCCCAACCTCAGGACGGGCCCTTGGAGAAGCCACATCCCAATCCCAAAATGGGGATTTTTCACCCCGAAAACCAGGCAGCACCACCTCAATCCCAGCCCTCAGAGAAGCCACATCCCAGCCCCTCAATTGGGCGTTTTTTACCCCAAATCCAGGCACCCATCAGCCCCAAAATCCTCCATTTCTGCCCCAAATCCACGTTGTGCTCTCAAATCCCCATTTTTGCTCCAAAATCCCTCATATTTTGCCCCCAAATCCCCAACTTTTGCCCCAAAATCCTCCATTTGTGCAAAGCGCCTCAATTTTTGCCCCCAAACCCCCACTTTTTTTCCCCAAAAATTTCCCCCCAAATTTCGTTTTTTGCCCCTGCCGCTCCCATTTTTCCCAAAAAAAAAACCCCACTCACTCCATTTTTTTGCCGTTTTTATTACGAAAAATGAGCTGTTTTGGTGTCGTTTTGCTCTTTCCCGGATAAGACACAACCGTGAAGCTTCGCCGAGGGGAGTTTGGGGTGAATCTCCCTGGTTTTGGGACATTTCCATGTCCCCACCCCCCGGCAGGGCACGAAAACGGGGGAAAAAAATCCCATTTTGAACCAAAACGCCGTCGATTCCCCCCAAAATCGTGCTCGGGACGGGGAGGAGAGAAACCACCGGGATGAGGCCTCGGATCCGGAATTTTGGGGGGGATTTCAGGGATTTGGGTCAATTTTGAGCACTTTGGGGTCATTTTTCAGTCATTTTTGGGGTGATTTTGGCCAGTTTTGGGGTATTTCGGTCATTTTTGGGTGATTTCCAGGATTTTTGGGGGTTATTTTGGTCAGTTTGTAGTTTTATTTCGGGTTATTTTGGATTCTAGGAATAAATTTGGGGGGTGCATCATCACTTTGGGGTTATTTGGTTATTTTAGGGCTTTTTGAGTCATTTTGGGGTTATTTGGGGCAGGTTTGGGGCTGTTTGAGTCACTTGGGGGTTATTTTGGGTGCATTTCAGTGCTTTTAGGGCTATTTTTGTCTATTTTTTTGGTTATTTGAATAATTTTAGATCACTTCAGTCATTTTGGGGTTATTTTAGTAATTTGAGGGGTTATTTGGGGGCTATTTGGGGCGATCTCAACATTATTTCAGTAAATTTGGGGCTACTTTGGTCATTTTGGGGCTATTTTGGTTAAACTTTGGGCTATTCCAGTAATTTTGGTCATTTTTGGGGGTATTTTGCCCATTTTTTTGGGTTATTTTGCCCATTTTTGGGTTATTTTGGCCGTTTTTGGGGCCCATCCCGGGGGGTCCTCTCGGGGGGGGTCCGGGGGGGATTTGGGGTGCAGGGGGGGAGGGGCAGTCGGAGGTAGGTGCTTTAAAGTCCATTTATTTTTGTGGGTTTTTTTTGTTTTTTTTTTTTAGAAAAACAGGCACATTCAGTCCACGGGACCCAGGGAGGAGGAAAATTTGGGATTCGGGGGAGATTTGGGGAATTGGGGGGGGGGTTCCCACAGCCCCAAACCCCTCCCATCCCATCCCCCCCCCAGCGGCATTTTGGGGCCAAAGGGATTTTTTTACCCCCCAAAAATCCAACCTCAACCCCTCCCCCACCCCTGAACCCCAAACCAACCCTGGGGGGGGGAGGGGAGCCAGGGGAAAACCCCAAATTGGGGGGTTTTGCCCCATTTTGTGCCAGCGGGGGAGGGGTGGGGGGGAATCCCCAAATCCAGGGATTCTGCCCCATTTTGGGGTGGGGGAGGGGTAAGGCCTCGTGGGGTGGGGGAGGGGCCGGGAGCATCCTGGGGGGGGGGGTGGGGATAAAAATGGGGGGAAATGGAATAAAAATCAAAGTGGGAAAAATGCCTCAAAAACGGGAAAAAAAAAAAAAGCCCCAAAATCACCCGGAATTCCCAAAAAAAAAAAAAAAAGGGGAAAAGGGAAAGTTTGGCACCTGTGGTGCCAGGAGGGGGAGGGGAGTGAGTTTTGGGGTGAAATCCTGGGAATTGGGGAGGAAGGGATGAAAGTCACCCCAAAAATGTCACCCTGGGGCCGTCACCCCAAAAAATGTCAGGAGGGGAAAAAATTGGGGAAAAAAGGAGCAAAAAAAATTGGGAAAAAGGAGGGGGAAAAGGGGTGGAATGAAGGGAATGGAAGAGTTAAAAAAAAAAAAAGGATGAAAAAAAGGTGAAAAAAAGAAGGGTGAAAAAGGGAATGACAGGATAAAAAAAAAAAATTAAAAAAAAAAAGGGGAATAAAAGAAACAGAACCCCAAAAAAGAGTTAAAAAAAAAAAAAAGGGGAAAAAAAGGGAAAAGGACCCAAAAAAAAGGGGAAATAAAAGGCCCCAAGCGGAGGGGTGAGGATGAGGAGGGCTCGGGGATGAGGATGAGGATGAGGATGGGGATGGGGATGGGGAGGAAGGGCGGGATCAGGAGCTGTTCTGGTTCTGGTAAATCGACGCCTTCTCCTTGAGCAGGTCCAGGCAGAGGTGGCAGCTCCAGCTCCCTGCAGAAACGGGATCAGCCTTCGGCCTCAGCCCCTCATCCTCCCGGGAGGGCCATTAACCAACCAATCACCAATTCATTAACCAATTAGCCTTAATGAGGGCGGCAGGGAGAGGGAGGAGAGAAAGGAGGGAGAGGAAGAGGAGGAGGAAGGAAGAGAATGAAGAAGAAAGTGGAGGGATGAAGAGGAAGAGGAGGAAGAAGAGAGGAAGAGAAAAGGGAGGGAGGAGATGGAGAGGAGGAGGAAGAGGAAGAGAACAAAGAGGAGGAAGAGGGAGAAGAAAGGAAGGAGGAAAAGGAGAATGAAGGAAGAGGAAGAAGAGGAGGAAAAAGAGCAAGAGAGGAGGAAGAGGAGGAGGAGGAAGAGGAGGACTTGGGACAATAAAAACCCCTCCCCACATCCCAGGAGGAAACCCAGGAAGAACCCCAGGGTTTCCCAGCCCCAGGGAGGATTTGGGGTGGGATCCCCAGGGATTGGGAATTCCAGGGGAGGATTTGGGGCGGGATCCCAGGAGAGGATTTGGGATGGGATCCCAGGGGATCAGGAATCCCAGGGGAGGATTTGGGGCGGGATCCCAGGGGTGCAGGGGAGGATTTGGGGTGGGATCCCAGGGGAGGATTTGGGATGGGATCCCAGGGAAGGATTTGGGATGGGATCCCAGGGGATCAGGAATCCCAGGGAAGGATTTGGGATGGGATCCCAGGGAAGGATTTGGGATGGGATCCCAGGGGATCAGGGGTGCAGGGGAGGATTTGGGGTGGGATCCCAGGGGAGGATTTGGGGTGGGATCAGGGGATCCGGAATCCCAGGGGAGGATTTGGGATGGGATCCCAGGGGAGGATTTGGGGTGGGATCCCAGGGGATCAGGGCTGCAGGGGAGGATTTGGGGTGGGATCCCAGGGGAGGATTTGGGTGGGATCCAGGGGATCAGGAATCCCAGGGGAGGATTTGGGGTGGGATCAGGGGATCAGGGAGGATTTGGGGTGGGATCCCAGGGGATCAGGAATCCCAGGGGAGGATTTGGGGTGGGATCCCAGGGGAGGATTTGGGGTGGGGATCCCAGGGGAGGATTTGGGGTGGGATCAGGGGCTCAGGGGCCGCACTCACCCTCGGGGGGCTCGGACATGGGCGGGGTCAGGCAGTACATGTGGTACCCGCGGTCCGCAGTCGTCACAGAACAGCAGCTGGTCCTGGCCCGGGCACATTCCCATCATCCCACTGCCAAAATTCCCCCTTTTCCCCCCCAAAAAAAAGCCTCTCCCGCAGCTCGCTAAGCATTTCCCCCACCCCCCCGTATCCAGAAGGTTCTGGAAAGGCAGAAATTTCCTGCAGGAAGAATCCCAGGGATGATGAAAAGCCCAGGATTTCTCCCAGAACGGCTCTGGGATCCTGCAATTACCAACATCCAGTTTTTGTTGTTTTTTTTTTTCCCAAAAAAGCCTTTCCCGGGTCACATGGACTCCTAAACCCCACGGATTTCCCCCACCAAAGAGCCTCCAGTGGGAATTTCGGGCCATTCCAGATGGTTTTGGGGCATCCCCAGGTTCCAGGTGGTTTTTTGAGCACCCCCAGGTGCTTTGGGCACCCTCAGGTGCTTTGGCCATTCCCAGGTGATTTTTTGGGCACCCCCAGGTGGTTTTTGTGGCACTCCAGGTGTTTTTTTGGCACCCCCAGGTGATTTTTGGGCACCCCCAGGTGATTTTTGGGCACCCCCAGGTGCTCTGGGCACCCCAGGTGCTTTGGCGATTCCCAAGTGGTTTTTTGTCACTCCCAGGTGGTTTTTGGCACTCCCAGGTGATTTTTTGGCCATTCCCAGGTGTTTTTTTGCACTCCCAGGTGATTTTTGGCACTCCCAGGTGATTTTTGGGCACCCCCAGGTGCTCTGGGCACCCCCAGGTGCTTTGGCCATTCCCAGATGGTTTTTGGGCACTCCCAGGTGGTTTTTTGGCACTCCCAGGTGGTTTTTGGCACTCCCAGGTGATTTTTTGGCCATTCCCAGGTGATTTTTTTGCACTCCAGGTGCTTTGGCCATTCCCAGGTGATTTTTTTGCACTCCCAGGTGGTTTTTGGCACTCCCAGGTGGTTTTTGGCCATTACCAGGTGGTTTTTGGCACCCCCAGGTGGTTTTTGGCACCCCCAGGTGCCCTGGGCACTCACGTCGTTCTCGGAGGTGCCGCAGATGTTGCAGCACTTGCACTCGATGCACTGCCAGCGGTACGTCTTCACCGCTGCCATCATCACCGGCGTGAACTGCAGGCACGACGGGTGGCCTGGGGACATCGGGGACATCGGGGACATCAGGGACACCCCAGGGACAGCAGGGACACCCCAGGGACACAGGGACACAGGGACGTGTGGGACACACACAGGGGTGTCCCTCGTGGGGACATCCCAACGGATCGTGGGGCACCTGCTTGGATCCCACGGTCCCAAAGATCCATCCCAAGCCAAGCATTCCCCAATTCCCGCCCCTCTCCAGCCCCATCCAAACCCTCGGATCCACGATCCCAAACGTCCCCCCAGCCCCAGTCCAGAAGGAAACCCTCGGAGCCCTGATCCCAAAGATCCTCCCCAGCCCCAACCCCAGCCCCAGTCCCAGTCCAGGAGAGGGAAACCCTTGGACCCACAATCCCAAAGATCCTTCCCCACCCCAATCTGGCCCCTCCAGGAGGAGGAAACCCTTGGATCCCAAACGTCCCCCCAGCCCCATCCCAGCCCCAATCCAGAAGGAAACCCTCAGATCCCTGATCCCAAACGTCCCCCCAGCCCCAATCCAGAAGGAAACCCTTGGATCCCAAACGTCCCCCCAGCCCCAATCCAGAAGGAAACACTCAGATCCCTGATCCCAAACGTCCCCCCAGCTCCATCCCAGCCCCAATCCAGAAGGAAACCCTCGGATCCTGGATCCCAAACATCCCCCCCAGCCCCAATCCAGAAGGAAACCCTTGGATCCTGGATCCCAAACATCCCCCCCAGCCCCAATCCAGAAGGAAACCCTCGGATCCTGGATCCCAAACATCCCCCCCAGCCCCAATCCAGAAGGAAACCCTCGGATCCCCGATCCCAAACGTCCCCCCAGCCCCAATCCAGAAGGAAACCCTTGGATCCTGGATCCCAAATGTCCCCCCAGCCCCAATCCAGAAGGAAACCCTCGGATCCCCGATCCCAAACGTCCCCCCCAGCCCCAATCCAGAAGGAAACCCTCAGATCCCCAATCCCAAATGTCCCCCCAGCCCCATCCCAGCCCCAATCCAGAAGGAAACCCTCGGATCCCCAATCCCAACCACCCCCCCAGCCCCATCCCGGCCCCTCCAGGCCCGGCACTGCCAGGACTGCCGGGCCGGCGTTGCCGGTGCCCACCGGAGCGGCCGCAGTCGGAGCAGGACACGAGCTCCTCGGGCTGTCCCGTCTTCTTGTTGATCTTGGAGTCGCCCAGGCAGAAGTCGCAGTAATTGTTGGGAAGGGCCAATCCATCGGGGCCCTTCTTGGCTGCAAAAGGGGGGGTCAGGGGGGTCAGGGCCAGAATTCCCCCCCCGGAGCCGCCCCCCACGCCTCGGCTGCTCTATCCCAGGTGGGATTTGGGTTTTTTTGTTTTTTTGTTTTTTTTTTTCCCTTACATTTCTGCTCCTCGGAGCGCTGGGACACCGGCGTGGGGGGCTGGGAGTCGTCCTTGTCGTCGCCCTCCTCCTCGGCCAGGTGGGAGTGGGCGTAGTGGTAGCTGAGCCCCGGGCGGTTCTTGTAGCGCTTCCCGCAGACTGCCGGGGAAATCCGGGAAAAACCCCGGGAAATCCCAGTTAGGGACGGGCAGGGGAGGGAATTCCCAAATCCTGAACCCTCCAGGGCCGGTCCCAGCGCCGGGCTGGGAGAGCAAAGAGGCTGGAAGTGGGTAAAAGCACCCGGAAGTGCTAAGGAATTGCAGGCGAATTCCCTGGAATCCCAAAGGAATTGCAGGTGAATTCCCTGGGAAATCCCCAAGGAATTGCAGGTGAATTCCCCAGGAAATCCCCAAGGAATTGCAGGTGAATTCCCTGGAATCCCAAAGGAATTGCAGGTGAATTCCCTGGGAAATCCCCAAGGAATTGCAGGTGAATTCCCTGGGATCCCAAAGGAATTGCAAGTGAATTCCCTGGGATCCCAAAGGAATTGCAGGTAAATTCCCCAGGAAATCCCAAAGGAATTGCAGGTGAATTCCCTGGGAAATCCCAAAGGAATTGCAGGTAAATTCCCTGGAATCCCAAAGGAATTGCAAGTGAATTCCCTGGGATCCCAAAGGAATTGCAAGTGAATTCCCTAGGAAATCCCAAAGGAATTGCAGGTGAATTCCCTGGGATCCCAAAGGAATTGCAGGTGAATTCCCTGGGATTCGAAAGGAATTGCAGGTAAACACTGTGGGATCCCAAAGGAATTCCAGGTGAACTCCCTGGGATCAATCCAATGGCAAAATCCCCACTGGGAATGTGTCGAGGAGAGGAAATTCCCACCCCAAAAATTCCCATCCCGAGGTTAAAAACCGAGGGAAGGGGAAACTTGGGAATTCTGGGGTTCCAAGGAAGGATGTGGCAGCGGCCGTGGATCCATCCCAGCTCCTTGGAACCCCAAAATCCATCCCTTTTCCTGTTTCCCAGCCTGGAATTTGGGAGATTTCTGCCTCCATCTGGCTCCTCGTGGATCAGGGAATTGGCTCCAGTTCCCCAGCGCTGCTTTTCCAGGGATTTTTGGGGTTTTTCCTTATCCAAGGACACCCCAAAACCCCTTTCCAGCCCTGTTTTGGTGTGGGAAGGATGAGCCTGAGGAATTGGGATAAAATCCCAAAAAAGCAGCAGCGGAAGGGGAATTCCAGGGCTTGGTACAGATGTTTCCCAAGTTTCCCCAGCATTTTTCCAAAAATTGGGAATGAGCTGCTTTGGGATGAGATTTCCTGATTCCGGAGCTTTTCCGGAACACCTCGGGAGTTTCTGGATCCGCTTCCACCTCGGGATCCCCCCAGACCGTGGAAAAATCAGGGAAAAAAAACAGCTGGATGAGGGAAAATGGGGCTGAACTCCCAAAGGGAGGCTGGCTCCTGCAGCCCACGCTGGATTTTTTGGGATAAAAACCACGGGAATCGCCCTGGGATCGGTGGGGTTCGAGGGGGAAAACGGGATTGGAGCAGCAGCGAGGAAAAAGCAGCAATCCCAACGCGATTCCCATGGAATTCCCGCTTCCCTCCCGATCCACGGGGCTCCAAAGTCACCTTTCCTCCCCCCAAAACCTCCAGGACAATCTCCAAACTCGACTCTGGAATTCTCCTCCCGAGGTGAGGAAGAGGAGCCTCAGAACATCCCGGGAATATCCCAAACTCCCCTCCCCACCTCTGACCCATTTTTTTGGGGCTTTTTGGAGGCAAAATCCCGGCAGATTCGGAGCGGGAAAACAACCGGGGGGGCTTTGGAGGCAGCGGCACATCCCGGGATTTGGGATTGGGGTGGAAACTCCAGGATTGGGGTGGAAACTCTGGGATTTGGGTGGAAATTCCAGGATTGGGGTGGAAACTCCGGGATTTGGGTGGAAACTCCGGGATTGGGGTGGAAACTCCAGGATTGGGGTGGAAACTCCGGGATTGGGGTGGAAACTCCAGGATTGGGGTGGAAATTCCAGGACTGGGGCAGAAACTCTGGGATTTGGGTGCAGACTCCGGGATTGGGGTGCAAACTCCGTGTTTTTCCCATCGCTGGCTCTGCAGGGGGGGGTTAATCTTTGTTTTCCCGGCCCCGTTCCCTGCTGGAAAAGGGTCAGGGGGCCCGAGCGGGGCCGGCGCTGACGTCGCTCCCGTGGCCTTTGGCTTCTCCCTCCCCTCCTCCTGCCCACCCCGGGGCTCCGCAGGGGGATTTGGGTTTTTTTGTTTTGTTTTGTTTTGTTTTGTTTGTTTTTTGGGGTTTTTTTTTTTTGGGTGGAAAAAAGGGGAAAAAAAAGGAGGAAAAGCAGGAAAAACGAGCAGAGAGAGAGCGGAACTACCTCGGTCGGGAGGTTTCAAGGAATGCTTTTGTTTGTAACTGTCTGAAACACAGAAAGAGAAGTCGTGAGAGGACACGGACACACACGGAAAACCGGGAGAAAAGGGCAGGAAAAACACAACCTCAGGAGCCAGGGGGAGAATTAGTGCTGGGAAGTGGCAGGACAGGAGGAAGAAGAGAGAAAAAGGAGCTGGCAAAGCCTCCCTCGCGTTCCCCATCCCGTTATCCCCTGGATTCGTGGGCTGGGAGGGACGGAGCCCCCGCTCCGAGGGTTTTGCTGGAATTCACAGCTCCCAGATCCTTAAGGGAGGGCTGGGAATGAGTCCCAGGGACTGGGATCCGACTGGAAAACCACTGGGATGAAGGGGAGGGGCCTTCCCGGCCTTGGTGGGGGGGGGGGTTGTTTGGGAAGTTGACCCTCATTTTTATCCTGCTTTTTAAGCTGGTTTTATCCTGGTTCGTATCCTGCCGTTCCCCAGTATTCCCAGTGGGAAAACTCCACGGGAGACCCGGCCCTGCCCTCCCCGGGAGTGGGGGGTCTCCGCTCCGGGCTGGAAGGCCGCGATGCCGGCGCTGCCGAGCCCGGAACCGTCCCGGCACTCACTGTCACACGCGTAGGGCTTGTCCCGGTCCTCCAGGATGGCCGCGTCCAGCTTCTTGCGAGCCCCCCCGACGCCTTTTCCCTGCGGGAAAGTCGGGATTTGGGGGAAAAACCGGGACGGGGCCGGGATGGGCAGCAGGGCAAGGAGCGACCCAACAGTGCCCCGCGGTGGGAAGGGCCCGGAACCGACCACGAATCCCTGGGAATTCGGGAGAAACGAGGGGTGTGAATCCCGATTTCCTGTCCCGGGAATTGCCTCACCTTGGCCTTGCCCTTCCCTCTCCGCTTGGGCGTGTCCTCCTCGTAATCCTCATCATCCAAATCGTCCAGGAAATCGTCGGGCTCCAGGATCCGCTGGGAAGGAGCAGAGGGGTTAGAGCGGGGAAAAACGGGGAAAAAAACGGGAAAAAACGGGGAAAAATGGGAAGGGAGGCAGGAGGGGCCGCAGCTGGATCCATCCCGAAAGGTTTTTGGGGATGGAAAAGGAATTTCAGATGTTTTATCCCCCCAAAAAAAGTCATGGAAGGGCCTGGTTTGGTGGAAAAGTGCTTGGAGAAGGAATTGAGAGAAGAGGAAATGAGGCTGGGGAAGGATTTCCCCGCTAAAAAATCCCGTGGGAAAGCCCCAGGAAGGGAAAAATACGGAATTCTGGGAAAATGACCCCAAAACTCCCCTCTCACTGAATTTCAGGATCAGAAAGTTCCCCTTCCCTGAATTTCTGGGCTGGAATTTTCCCTCCCATTGATTTTTGGGAGCAGGATCTCCCTCCTTCCCTTGAATTTTTTTTTTTTTTCTTTCCTGAAACTCCAAGATTTCTCTTTGGGCCAAGAATTCCCTAATTTTGGCTCCAGAATCTCCCCAGGGGCTGGAATTCTCCCTTTGCCTCTCCCACCAAACCCATCCCAAACCCTAAAATCCACATCCGGAATGGGAAAGGGGGTGGAAAATCTGAATTTTGTGCCACAAAATTCCCAATTCCCGGTGCAGAATTCCCGGTCCCCATCCCGGAATTCCCAGTGCCTGGTATCCTGGAATTCCCAGTTGGAATTCCTGGTTCCCATCCCAGAATTCCTGGTCCCCGGTTCCCATCCCCAATTCCCAGTTCCTGGTTGGAATTTTGGGTCCCCATCCTGGAATTCCCGGTATCCCGAATTCCTGGATCCCATCCCAAATTCCCCAGTTCCCGGCTGGAATTCCCAGATGGAATTCCCGGTTCCTGGCTGGAATTCCCACTATCCCGAATTCCCGGACCGAATTCCTGAATTCCCAGCTGGAACTCCGGTTATCCCGAATTCCCGGCTGGAATTCCCGTTATCCCGAATTCGCAGTTCCCAGCCGGAACTCCCGCTATCCCAAATTCCCGGCTGGAACTCCTGCTATCCCGAATTCCCAGCTGGAATTCCCGCTATCCTGAATTCGCAGCTCCCAGCCGGAATTCCTGAATTCCCGGCCGGAACTCCCAAATTCCCGTCTGGAATTCCCGAATTCCCGGCCGGAACTCCCGCTATCCCGAATTCCCATCTGGAATTCCCGAATTCCCGGCTGGAATTCCCGCTATCCCAAATTCCTGGCTGGAACTCCCGCTATCCCGAATTCGCAGCCGGAATTCCCGCTATCCCGAATTCGCAGTTCCCAGCCAGAATTCCCGAATTCCCAGCCAGAATTCCCGCTATCCCGTCCGGAATTCCGGCGGCACCTTGCGGGCGCGGCTGTTGGTGACCGGGAACTCGCCCAGGCTGTCGTCGTCCACGCGCGGGTCCGGCAGCGCGCGCTTCTCCAGCGGATCCGTGCGGAGCAGCGCCTCCAGGCTGCTCCCGTCCTGCGCCAGCAGCCCCTCCTTCTTCAGGGCCTGCTCCGCGTCTGGGGGAGAAACGGGGGAAAAACGGGGAAAATGGGGAAAAATGGGGGGGAAAACGTGAAAAATGGGGGGGAAACGGGGAAAAATGGGGGGGGAAAATGGGAAAAAACAGGGCAAAATGGGGGGAAACGTGAAAAATGGGGAAAAATGGGGGGGAAAAGGGGGAAAAACAGGGAAAAATGGGGGGGAAATGGGAAAAACAGGGGAAAATGGGGGGAAATGGGAAAAACAGGGAAAAAAACAGGGAAAAACAGGGAAAAAACAGGGAAAAATGGGGAAAAATGGGGGGGAAAAAGGGGAAAAACAGGGAAAGTGGGGGAAAACGGGGAAAAATGGGAAAAAATGGGGGGAAAACGGGGAAAAAACAGGGAAAAAACAGGGAAAAAACAGGGAAAAAACAGGGGGAAAACAGGGGAAAAACAGGGGGAAATGGGAAAAACGGTTGAAAAACGGGGAAAAAACAGGGAAAAATGGGGAAAATGGGAAAAAAGGGAAAAAATGGGGAAAAAACAGGGAAAAATGGGAAAAAAACGGGGAAAAACGGGGAAAAACCAGGGAAAAATGGGAAAAATGGGGAAAAAAACAGGGAAAAACAGGGAAAAAACAGGGAAAAATGGGGAAAAACAGGGAAAAAGCAGGGAAAAATGGGAAAAAAACAGGGAAAATGGGGAAAAACAGGGAAAAATGGGAAAAACAGGGAAAAACAGGGAAAAATGGGAAAAACGGGGAAAAAACAGGGAAAATGGTGGGAAATGGGGATAAAATGGGGAAAATGGGGAAAAAAGGGGGAATGGGGGGAAAAATGGGAGGAAATGGGGGAAAAAATGGAGGGAAGGGGGGGGAATGGGGAAAAAACAGGAAAAAAAAACCCAGGAAAAAAACCAGGAAAAATGGGAGAAATGGGGAAAAAATGGGAAAATGGGGGAAATGGGGAACAAAATGGGGGAAAATGAAGAGAAGAAGGGGGAAAATAGGGGAAAATGGGAAAAAATGGGGGGAAATGGGGAAAACGGGGAAAAAAACAGAGAAAAATGGGGGGAAATGGTGAAAAAAACAGGGAAAAGGAGGGTGGGTGAGGGATGCTGGCGGATCCAGGGTGGAATTCCCAGGAATCCAGCAGGGAACGGGGGAATTACCGGGTTTGATGGAAGGGAAGGAGAGCCGGGGGTCCTCCGGGGGGTGGGCGCGGCGTTTCTTGCGCCAGCGCCGCGCCGGGTACGAGTAGAGCTGCCCGGCCGCCAAACCTGCGGAGAAATCCCGGGAAATCCCCCAAAATCCGGCCAGGGAGGCACAAAACTCCCGGGAATCAGCCGAGGTTGTGACAAAACTCCCCAGACTCTCCCAAGGATGTGCCAAAACGGCCCCAAGTGACCCCAGCCCCCTTCCCCTCCCTGCCACTTCCCCATCGTTCTCCTGGTGTTTTCCCCGTGCTCCCCCACTGCTTCCCCACCATTTCCCCATTGTTTTGTTTTCCATCATTTCCCCACTGCTCCCCATCATTCTCCCGAGCATTTCCTCATCACTTCCCCATTGCTCTCCAACTATTTTCCATTATTTCTCCACTGTTTCCCATCATTTCCCCGTTGTTTCCCATCATCCTCCCACCACTTCTCTGTTGTTTCCCATCATTCTCCCAGGGTCTCCCCGTCGTTTCCCACCATTCTGCCATAATTTCCCCATTGTTTTCCATCATTTCCCTCTTGTTTCCCCATTGTTCTCCCAGTATTTCCCCATTGTTTCCCACCATTCTCCCATCACTTCCCCATTGTTTCCCATCACTTCCCCATTGTTTCCCCTCATTTCCCTGCTGTTTCTGCCCTGCCCTCCCAGTGTTCCCCATCATTTCCCTACTATTTCTGCACTGTTCTCCCATTGTTTCCCATCATTTCCCTGCTATTTCCCCACTGCCCTCACGGTGTTTCCCATCATTTCCCTGCTGTTTCCCCACTGTTCTCCTGTTGTTTCCCATCATTTCCCTCTTGTTTCCCATCATTTCCCTGCTGTTTCCCATCATTTCCCTGCTGTTTCTGCACTGTTCTCCCATTGTTTCCCATCATTTCCCTGCTGTTTCCCATCATTTCCCTGCTGTTTCCCATCATTTCCCTGCTGTTTCCCCACTGTTCTCCTGCTGTTTCCCATCATTTCCCTGCTGTTTCTGCACTGTTCTCCCATTGTTTCCCCTCATTTCCCTGCTGTTTCCCCACTGCCCTCACGGTGTTTCCCATCATTTCCCTGCTGTTTCCCATCATTTCCCTGCTGTTTCCCCACTGTTCTCCTGCTGTTTTCCATCATTTCCCCGCTGTTTCCGCCCTGCCCTCCCGCTGTTTCCCATCATTTCCCGGTGTTCCCCCGCCGTTGCCGGGCCGTACCGGGCCCGCGGTGCCGTTTCTCCATCCAGATGTAGCAGTTGCTCTGGGCCACGCCGGTCTGCGAGTCCAGGAAGGGCAGGCGCACGCTGCGCTCGGCGCAGAGCCGCGCGTTGTAGCTGTGGCACTGCTCCATGGCGTCCCGGTAGTACTGCTCGCCCAGCCTGCAACCGCGCGGCACGGCGGGATCAGCGCCGGGAGCGCCGGGATGGGCATGGGGATGGGCACGGGGAACAGTGGGGATGGACATGGGGAATGGCGGGATCAGCGCCGGGAGCGCCAGGATGGGCATGGGGAACGGTGGGTATGGACACGGGGAACGGCACAAGGAATGACACAGGGAATGGCACAGGGAACGCTGGGATGGACACGGGGAACGGCGGGATCAGCGCTGGGAGCGCCGGGATGGGCACGGGGAATGGTGGGGATGGGCACGGGGAACGGCACAAGGAATGACACAGGGAATGGCACAGGGAATGGCACAGGGAACGCTGGGATGGACACGGGGAACGGCGGGATCAGCGCCGGGAACGGCGGGATGGGCACGGGGATGGGTACAGGGAACGCCGGGATGGGCACGGGGAACGGTGGGGATGGACACGGGGAACGGCACAAGGAATGGCATGGGGAATGGCACAGGGAATGGCACAGGGAACGCCGGGATGGGCACGGGGAACGGTGGGGATGGACACAGGGAATGGCGGGATCAGCGCCGGGAACGCTGGGATGGGCACGGGGAACAGCGGGATGGGCATGGGGAATGGCGGGATCAGCACCAGGAACGCCAAGATGGGCATGGGGAATGGTGGGGATGGACACGGGAAATGGCACAGGGAACGGCAGGGATTGGCACAGGGATTGGCAGGGATGGGCACAGGGAATGGGGAACCTCTCAGGGATTGTGCCTCAGGGATGTCAGGAATACCAGGGGAGTGTCAGGGATACAACTGGAAACCCTCGGGGATAAAATCCTGGAGAATATCAGGGATGAAGCTGGAAACCCTCGGGGATAAACCTGGAAACCCTCAGGGATAAAATCCTGGAGAATATCAGGGATAAACCTGGAAACCCTCAGGGATAAAATCCTGGAGAATATCAGGGATAAACCTGGAAACCCTTGGGGATGGTCCTGGAGAATATCAGGGGTAAACCCTCAGGGATAAACATGGAAACCCTCAGGGATAAACGTGGAAACACTCAGGGATAAAGTGAACCAACTTCCCATTCCTTGGCTTCTCCAGGACACTCTCACAGGGGTGGGAAGGGAAGAGATGGAGCAAAGGGATGGACAGGAAAATACAGAGGTTTACAGGAAATACAGGGATTTACAGGAAGTACAGGGATTTACAGGAAATACAGGGATTTACAGGAAACACAGCGATACACAGGGAGATACAGAGAGAAATACAGAGATTTAGAAGGAAGTACATGAATACACAAGGAAATGCAGGGATTTCGAGGGAGATACGGGGATTCTGAGGGAAATACAAGGATTTCGAGGGAAGTACAGGGAAAGCTCTCCACAGGACCCTCTGGCTGGGATGCACAGGGAAGTAGCGCAGGAATGAGCAGGGAATGTACAGGGATATTCGGGGATATTTAGGGATATTCAGGGATATTCGGGGATATTCAAGGAGTCTCCAGGGATGCACAGGGATGTGCTGGGATGACTCCCCCGTCCTTGGCCTCTACAGGACGCTCGCACACGGGAGTTTAGGGATACGTGAGGAAGCACAGGGAAGCACAGGGACACAATACAGGGACTTTTACAGCGGTGAACCCCCGGCTTTGCCCTCTCCAGGACCCTCTCAGGGCCAGACCTGCGGGAGGCCCCCGGCCCCTCGGGACCCCCCCCCGGCCCCTCGGGACCCTCGCAGGCTCTCCCCCTCTCCTCAAGCCTCTGCGGCCCTCCCGGTGCTGGGGGAGGATTTCGGGGTGTCCTTAACGCCCCCCTCAGCAAAGTTCACCGCGAACAATGCGCGCGTATCGCTCCCTCCCCCCCCCCCCCCACCCCCCCTCCCCGCCCACTTGGTCCCGTCCGGCGCGCGGGGGCGAAGGGGGGGGCCCCGCTTCCCGCGCCCGGCCGGGCCGCACCATTCCCGCGCCGCAGGGGGAGACCGGGGGTGGGGTGGAGGGGGGGGGACCCGCACTCACAGCTTGACCACATTCTGAACCACCGCCGCCATCTTGGCTCCGCCGCCGGGGCGCCGCGGGGCGCGTGCGCGGAGGGAGGGGCGGGGAGAGGGATGGAGCGGGGAGGAGGAGGAGGAGGAGGAGGGAGGAGAGGGATGGAGGAAGGAGGAGGAGCGGGGAGAGGGAAGGGTGGAGACAGGAGAGGCGGAGGGAGGGAGAGGGAGGGCCGGGGGAAGGGGAGCGTGGAGTCCTCCCGGCCGCTGGGCGGCGCTGTGTGCCGCGCGCGTGCGCGGGGAGGGGGGGGAAAAAGGCGGGAAAAGGGGGAGTGGGGGAGGGGGGGCGAAAGTCTGAGGGGGAAAAATGGCGGGAAAAGGATCTGAGGGGGAAAAAATGCACGGAAAAGGGGAAAATCCGGGAGAAAGGGGCGGATGGAGGTACGGGGAGAAAGGGAGGGCGTGGGGATGAAAGAGGGAGGCAGAGTGGGGGATATGGGGGGAGAATAAGGGGGAGATGGAGGGGGGAGACTGAGGGGGGAAATGGAGTGGGCAGAGTGAGGGAGAAAAGGATGGGATAATGAACGACAAGATGGGAGGAGAATGAGGGAAAAAATGGGAAAGAACAAGGCAGGAGAGTGAGGGAGAAATGGACAGAAAGTGAGGTGGGAAATGATGGCAGAGGATGAGGGGGTTTATCCTGGAAAAAGGAGGTTTGAGAGACCGCATTGCTCCCTACAGTTCCCTGGAATGAGGCTGGGGGTGAGATCCCTTCTCCCGATGGGTAAAACAAGAGGGAACAGCCTCGAGTTGTATCAGGGGAGGTTTATTCAGGAAAACTCCTGGAAAGGGTTGTCCCACATGGCATGTGGTGGAATTGCTGTCCTGGAATTATCCCCAAAAAAGCCTGGATGTGGCAGATGGGGACGCCATTCAGGAGTGACCAGGTTGGATTTGATGATCCCGAAGGTCTTTTTCAACCTCAACCTTTCCATGGAAAGGGCTGAGAAGAGAGAGGATGGAAAGTGAAATGGGGAGGGGAAGGGATGGAGGAGGTTTGGGGGATAAAACGGAAAGAGGGGTGAGGGTTGGGAGGGAAATGAGGGATAAATCGGGGATGGGGAAATAAAACGAGGGATAAACGAGGGCCAGGAGAGGGTGAAATTAGGGATAAGTGAGGATGGATCCCTCAGATCCCTGATCTCCCCAGATCCTTTATGTCTCTTCATCCCCAACAATTCCTGCCAAAAATTCCCCTTTTTGAGCTCTTTTCCCTTTTTATCAAACCTGAATTAACCAAGTATCCCCAGATTCATCCCCCAGGACAGAGGTCACCCACAGACCCCCACGGCGAGCGTGGTTTGATGTCAGCTTCCAGGTGAGTTCCTCACTTCCAGGTGAGTTCCTCTCTCTTTTTCCTCCTTCCTTCCACCTCCTACCTGTTTGTTTTTTTTTTTTTCCCCTGTTTGCTGGGAATTTGCCTTTTTCCCCCAAGGTCACCCCCTGGTCAAACCTTCCTCCCTCTTCCTCCTCCTCCTCCTCCTCCTCCTCCTCCTCCTCCTCCTCCTCCTCCTCCTCCTGGTAATCCCAGGCCAGCTGTTGCTGGCACTCATCCCCCGGCTCCGTTCCCGGCTCCGGCCACGCCGAGGGTCAAGCACTGACCGCCGGCGTGGGCGGCGTTAATCCGCTGCCCGGAAATCCCGGGATGACGAGGAAGTTGGGAGGGAGGCCTGTGCCCCTGCTGGGGTTAATTAACGATTCCATCCTTGATTGATTCCGGAATAAACTCCCCAAAAAGGGAGGGGGAAGGAGGGGAGGGGGCGCTGAGTCACGGCTGCTGCTCCGGATGACTCAAATTCTTGGGATTGGGAGTAAATCAGCAGCGTTTGGTTTGCATAAATCGTTAATTCGGGGAGTGATTAATCAGGGGAGAAGTGAAGGAGGCTCCAGTCCTGTGGAAAGGGATCCCAAATGATTTATTCACTAATTAAAAATTAATTAAAGAATTTGTTTTTTTTTTTTGCAGGAGATGAGATTGGGAAAAAAAAAAACATTTCAGGATAATTTCAGGGATAATAACAATAATTTTGGGGATAATTTCAGGGGTTTATAGGAAGGGTGGTCTGAGGGGTGCAGGAGGGAGAGAAAAGAGGAAGGAGGAGAGGGCTGAGAAAAGCAAAATCACCTTTTCATGGTTAAAAAACCCCAAATTTAGCAAATTAGAGCTTTTCCAGGACTGGAGCAGAGGGGGATGAGTGTGGGGAGAACAGAAACAAGTGAACGAGGTCCCAGATTAAAGCCTGAACACCCCAAAAGTCAGCCCTGGGTTGTGGAAGGGAAAAAACTGAGGGAGAAAAGGGACAAAATGGGAAAAAAGGGGATTTTGGCTGATTTTGGTTATTTCGAAACGGCAGCGACGGTTTTGCAATTCCTGGGCCGAGGTGGGGCACAAACAGCTCCATCTTCAAATCACTGATTAAGGTGGAGGCCAGGAAAACTGGGGTGAAATCCAGGAAAAAAAAGTCCATCCACGTTGTCCCAGCCCACCCCATGTTGGAAAGTCCCCAAACCACAGAAACCCGCCCAAAATGAGCCGTTCTGGGCTGCTTTCCCTTCACGTTGTTTGTCCGAGCAGCAGCTGTGTTTGTGGGACAGGAGGGGACACGGAGCCACGTTCCCATCCCAGGCTCTGGGATTAATTAATCACAAACGTCCCGGGGGTTAATTAATCACGAACGAGGCTCTGAAACGGCTGGAATTGGTTTGGGGAGGAAAAATCCCAAAATAAATAAAACGTGGACAGAGTGTGGGGGGAGAAAAGAGTTTAGAGCAGGGAAGAGTTGGACCAAATAGAAATTAAACCTGATCGAGCCTAATTAACCTCAGTTTGTTACTTATTTTACAGATGAAAACCTTGGAAAATGGGTTTATCCCCAAATTCTGGGTGTTTGCACCAAAAGTGGTTCGGGTTTATCGACGCAGAGGGGGAGGGGAAGGAAGAGGCTGGACAAGGGTTCGTTAACGTGAATCTAATGAGTCATTAGTCAGATAATCTAAATTAGACTCGTTAGGCAATGAGGCAATGAGGCAGCCGGGTCAGGAGGGGCCTCGACTCCGCCCTGGGGGGATCCGTTCTGGGCTCAAACTCCCAGAAATCGGTGAAAGGATGGAATTTGTGACAGGAGCCTGGACAAGGAGGCCCCGCTGGTCCCACCCTGTCCCGGAGGGACACCAGCAGCGTGTCCAGCCGGGGTTTTTGTCCCTATTCCCCAAAATCCAGCTGGAATTCCCCCGGGCGTGCCCTGTTCCCACTGCACCCAAACAATCCGCGGCGGATCCGCCGCTGCCGGGATCCACCTGCGCCTCACGTTGGGATTTCTGGTTGGTTCTGCGTCTCCTCGACGATTTCCAGCCCCAGCCCCGGTCCTGTCGGCCCCAGAGGGGTTTTTTGGCCCCTCCATGGATTGAGTTCCTAAAACAACAGCCCTGCTGGGAGATCCCAGCTCCTCCACCGGGAGTTTTGGCTTCTCCACAGAGACACGGAGCCCGGCGGAGATTTCCCGGTGGAGATTTCCCGAACTGTGGGACTTTCAGAGGATTTCATGGAGCAGAAGTTGAGGTGACAGCGCCGTGACCGTTCAGGAGGTTCAGAGCCGTGGAGATCAAACCCCCCTGTGCCCCCGAGTCCTCCTGGCCGGAATCTTCTGGAATTCATCCCAAAAGATGAATTCATCCCGCGGGGTCGCGTTTCCCGGGGTCAGCTCTGGCACCGAGGAGGGTGGGAGAGCCCGAGGCCGAACCCTCACCTGGCGTGAGGAGACGCGGGAATCCGAGCTGGAATCTGAGCGCCGCATCCGAAAAACACCCCAGGCCCTCCTCCCCATCCTCCTCCTTCACCGTCCATTTCCCAGCGCCTTCACCCGGCGCCGCCCTCACGTCAGGATCTCCGGCCGGGCGCCGGCGCCGCGCTCGGCCCGGTGCCTGTCCATGACCTGCAGCACGTCCTCCAGGATGGACGGCCCCAGGTCCACGTGCAGGGACAGCAGGGAGCCGGCGTGCGACAGGAAGGGCTCGGCCTCGCCGTTGGCGGGCGCGGCGAGCCGCGGGCACGGCGGCGACGCCGCGGCCTCGTCCAGGTGCAGCCGCGGGGGCTTCGGCGGGGCCTGCGCCGCGGGCAGGGTCAGCGCCTGTGCGGCGCCGAGCGCCGGCAGCGAAATGGCGTTCTTGAGCAGCGGCGACGGCGCCGCGGCCGCCTCGCCGCCGGAGATGGTGGCCGTGCGCGAGAACTCGAACGCCGCCGCCTCGGCGCCGCCGCCTCGGTCACCGTCGCTGCGGGGCAGCAGGTGGAACTTGCCCTGCAGGAAGGAGATGTCCCCGAACGTGTCGCTCTCGCCGCCGCTGCCCACGTGGATGGTGTGGCGGAAGTCCCCCAGCGGCGGGCTGATCATGTCCGAGGACAGGATGTCCCGCAGCTTCTCCTTCTTGCCCTTGCGGCTGCCCCTCTTCAGGTAGATGGGCACCTTGGTGGACATGGTGGCCACCGGCACGCGAGCCCAGCTGGCCGGCCTCAGGACAGCCTGGGGAGGAGCGGAGAGAAGGGGAAACGCTCAGCTCTGACACGTCAACGGGGCATCCTCACTCACCCTCCAAACGAATCCCAGGCCTTCCCCGCCGCGCTCTCGACACCCAGGCGGGCAGGTAATGAAAGCCAGGCGCTGCGGTGGCAGGGAGGGAGGGAAATCCAGAGGATTTGTGATTTTAAGGAGGAGCCGGGCTGTGCAGTTGGAGGTCAGGAGAGCAGAGTGCTGGGAAGAGGCGTTTTTAACCCAAAAGGGATTTTCTCACCCCGGTGCCGGCCCCGCCCAGCCCAGCTGAAGTAAAAACCAGAGATTTTGGAGATTTGGGGCCAGAAGGGGAAGGAAGTTGGGGTTTCCCCTGTTTCAGTTGCGAACTCTGAGTTCAGCCATCGGATCTGGGCCGGATTTTCCAGCTCTGGGGAGAAATGAGGCAAAAATGGGAATTTTTGGTGCCGTGAATGTGTCCAGCCTTTGGATCTGCCTCAGTGGGAGGGGAAAAGGGATGGAACGGGTTTGGGGCCACCAGAACGTTCCCTGTTAAATCAGCGAGTGGGAAGTTCTGGAGGTTTTCACCCTTATCACGAATTTTCAGGGAAAAAATTCCATCCATCCCCGTTTTTCAAGGATGGAGCAGCAGTGAGGGATTTAGGGATGGGTTTGTCCCGGGCTGGGACACCCTGAGGGGCCTCTCTTGGCCAGAATTCGACCCAGAAAAGCCCCGGGAGGATTTATCCCTAAAAACACAACAACACCACCAACGCCCCGAGGGATGGAAAATCCCATTTCCCCTTCACCGCTCCAAACCTCCCCCGACCCGACTGCTGCCTGCCTATTCCCTGCTTTGGGGGGATATTCCCTTATTATCCACCGTTTTTAGGGAATATTCCCTTATTATCCCCAGTTTTTAGGGAATATTCCCTTATAATTCCCTGTTTTTAGGGAATATTCCCTTATCATCCCCCATTTTTAGGGAACATTCCCTTATCATCCCCCATTTTTAGGAAATCCTCCCTTATTATCTGATTTTCATGGAATTCTGCCCTGTTTTCATGGAGTTCTCCCCCATTATCCCCCGTGTTCATGGAGTTCTCCCCCATTTTCATGGAGTTCTCCCCCGTTATCCCCCATTTTCATGGAGTTCTCCCCCGTTTTCATGGAGTTCTCCCCCGTTATCCCCCGTTTTCATGGAGTTCTCTCCCGTTTTCATGGAATTCTCCCCCGTTATCCCCCATTTTCATGGAGTTCTCCCCTGTTTTCATGGAGTTCTCCCCCGTTATCCCCCGTTTTCATGGCGTTCTCTCCCGTTATCCCCCGTTTCCCCCCCGATCCCCCCAGACCCCGTTACCGACCGGCGCCGGCGCCGCTCCCGAGGCCGCGAGGGAAGGGAGGGCAGGGAGGGGAGAGGGTCCCGGGGCGATCCCGGGGATCGGGGCAGGGCCCGGCCCCGTCCGGCGGCTCCGGGCAGGAGAATCCTGACGGTGCAGAATGCAGCGCCGCTAATCCCGGGATTACCGCGGGAGGGGGCGGCGGCACCGGGCTGGCAGCAGCGACAGCGACGGGGAATCTTCCCTTGGAACCGGGATCGGCACCGGGGCCGCGGCCGTTGGAAAAACGGGAATTGTAGGGGGAAAAAGTGGGGTTGGAGGGGGTGAAAAAAGTGAAATTGTAGGGAAAAAAACCCGGGGCTGTAGGGGAAAAAATGGAATTATAGGGGGGAAAACGAGTTTGTGGGGGAAAGAAGTGGATTTGTAGGGAAAGAAGCCTTTGAAATGTGGATTCCCAGGTGAGGATGAGGATGATAGGGATGAACATCCCGGTGCCCCGGGATGGTTCCCCTCCTGGAAATCCCTTTTCCCAGCCCAAACTGACCCCAGTCCCTCCCCCCCGGGCGCTCCCGCTCGGCTGCTCCGGGACAAAGCCCCGGGAAAAGCCGGGAATGTTCCGGGAGCTGCTTTCCCTTTGTGCTGCCAGAGGGAAATCCCTGGAATGGGGGCGGCTCCAGCCCCAAAATCCCCTCCTCCTGGAATTCTTTGGGATTCTTTTTTTCCTAGGCAAACCCATTCCCTGTAGGGAGATCCGGAACAGGTGGAAAATGGGCTGGAAAAGGAGGAGAACCATGAGGAAAGCTCCAAGAAATAATTTCCATAATAAGTTTCCATCCCTGAAATCCCAAGAGAAGCCAGGACACCCCAGCAGGAAGAGTCAGGAACGAGGAAAACAGGGAAAAACGGGGGGAAAACAGGGAAAAAACAGGGGTAAAAGGGATGTTTTCCCCAGGATCCGAGTGGGAGGAGCTCCAGGAGGCGCTCCCAGGACTCCGACCCTTGGAATCGCCTGAATCAGCAGATTCGATTCCCACAGAGGAAAATTTGAGGAATTTTTCCCTGTTTCCATCAATTCTGGCTCCAATGGAGGAAATCCTGTTCCTTTTCCATCAGTTTTTAGTGATTTAGGGTTTGGATTGGGAGGAATTTCGGCTCTTTTTCTGAAAATACAGGAAAATTTTCAGTCCTTTTTCAGCACTTTGGGCTTCAGCGCATCCAGGTTTTTCATCTTCCACCTGTTCTTGGAAATTCAGGCTTCAGCTCAGGAAAAATTTGGGATATTTTTGCCACTTGCCACAAATTTACCTCTCACAACCTGGACATTCCATTCCTTTTCCACCTGGTTTTGGAAATTTCTACCTCAATGTGAAATTTTCCGCCCATTTTCAGCCCCTTGAGCTTCAGGACGTCAAAATTTTTACATTTCCCACTGGTTTTCCATAAAAAATTTCTCACTTCCTGCCCATTTCCAGCATTTTGGGCCCTGCCACACAGAAATTTGGGGTTTTTTAGCCGATTTTCAGGAATTTTGGCACTGTCTGAGCAGCCCTTCCCCACCCCGGTGTCCCCACGAGCAATCGCATCCAGATTTTCCCCAAGCGGGGATTCGGGGATGGAATTAAAACTCCTTTTCCCATGGGAATGGCCCGAGGGAGGAGCAGCCTCCAAAATCTCCTCGGGTTCCTCCCATTCCTCCCCTCCTGACCCATTCCAGCCTTTTTTTGGTGCCCGATTTCAATCCCCGCCTCCGGATTTGCCCCTGGGAAGGAGATTTGCCCCGGGATCGCTCCGCAGGGTGGATTTTCCCGAAAAAAGGATGGAAATGCCCCATTTCCCTGCGGCCCCGGAGCTGCGGGAGCGGGAGAGAGGAAGAAGAGCCCTTTGGGATGAAGGTCGTGGGGTTTTTTAGGGAATGGGGATTTTGGGAGCGGCGCCAGGACCCGTCCGTGAAATCCGACCCCGTTCTGGGCACGGGAAAAGCTGGAATTGGTGAAAATGGGTTAAAACCGGGAAAGAATTCCCCTCATCCCGTCCCACCTCGGGAATCCAGCGGAGAGTCCGGGCCGGGGGCAGCGGAGCGGCGACAATTCCATGCCAGGGGACAGCGGGACCTGCCGGGGGTCCTCCCTTTTCCCAGGAAAACCCCGATTTCGGGGCGAGGCGCTCGGGGCAATCCCTGGGGAAGCCGGAGGATGAGGAAGGAAGGAAGAAGTCTCGGCCTCGGCCACACCCCGGCCCCTCTCGGTGCCAAAAAAATCCACGGAAAAAGCCAAAATCCGGGAAAAGCAGCAGGGGCTCCGTCGGGCGGCTCCTCCCGGGCCGGGATCCCCGGGAAGTGGCGCAGGAGCCGCGCTGGGAGCGGCCGCAGGTCGGGGAGGGGGTCGGAGTCCGCTCGGGCTCCCGGGACACTCCTTGGAGCGGGGGCTCGGAAATCCGGGGGCTCGGAAATCCAGAGATTCGCAAATCCAGAGATTCGGAAATCCGGGGGTTCGGAAGCCCGCGGCTTTGGAAATCCAGGGATTCAGAAATCCGGGGGTTTGGAAATCCGGGGATTCTCCTGTTCGCAGGAAAAAACGCCCGGAAAGCGGCGGGCCGGGATCCAGGGGCTGTTCCGGGGCTATTCCAGGGATCCAGGAGCTGTTCCAGGGATCCAGGAGCTGTTCCAGGGATCCAGGGGCCGCTCCGGAGCTCCGCCGCTGCTCTAAGCCGGGAGCGGGCGGAGCCGGGGGGGCTCCAATTAAGCGCTGGTTTAATTAAGCCGGGAAGCGGAGAGGAGTTGCGGGGGGGGCTGTGGGGGAAGGATCCGCTCGTTTTTCCTGATCAAAGGAAGGAATCGCTGCTTTCCCTTTAAATCCGGGATGTGACAGCGCCGCGGACGCGGCCGGGAGGGCAGGAAGAGCTCTGCCCGCCCTCCCCGCAGCATCCCGGGATTCCGAGCGGATCCTTCCCTTCCCTTCCCTTCCCTTCCCTTCCCTTCCCTTCCCTTCCCTTCCCTTCCCTTCCCTTCCCTTCCCTTCCCTTCCCTTCCCTTCCCTTCCCTTCCCTTCCCTTCCCTTCCCTCTCCCGAATTCCCGGCGGTGTCACCTGCGGACCCCGGGATTTGGGATCGGGGCCAGGATTTGGGATCGGTCCCGGCGCGGCCGCTCCCGAGCGGATTCCAGGCCCCACCCCGGCCTCGCTTCCCTTCCCGGGAATTCCCGGAGCTCCCTCGGCCTCTCCCCGGGGAAAGAGCCCCGAAAATAAATCTGGAAAAACCCCAGCGGGATCGGGTCCCGCCCCAAAACCCTCGGGAATTGCCGAATTAAATCCCGAATTAGGGATGGGATTGAACAGCGGGGGCTCTCTGGGGGGGGAAGTCAAAATTCCCCAAATTCCCCCAGGACCCGGCTCTGGCTCTTCCCACTGCTGTTTTAACCAAAATCGGAGTTTTTCCAAGGGAAACTGAGGCTGGGGGAGGAGAACCCAAGGGGAAAAGTGGGAGGAAGTCAGGTTCTGCTCCCCTCCCCTGCAGGTGCAAAAAAAAAAAAAAGAAAATAAAGCTGGAAATGGGAGGAAAATAAGATTTTATGGATGTTGGAAAAACTGCCCCACTTTTCCCTGGTTTTACCCCAAAATCCACCCCTTGGATTTACCTTTTCCCTTAGGAAATGACACCAGGACAGGCAGAAACTTTAATTAATTTTCACCTTCATCATCATCAATCTGGGGCAAAAAGTTGGGGAAAAGGGTCAAAGCCAGACCCGCAGCTGTTTTTTCCTGGGAAGCAGCAGCACCAGGATTCCGTAATTAATTGGTTTTGGACTAATTAAACTCCAAGTTCCCTAACGAGGCCACCGAAGGCGAAGGGTGATGCCAGGACAGGGAGGATCCCACGCCCGGATTCCCCTTCCCAAACTCCGTTTTACTGGAGGTGAATCCTGAATCCTCCTGGGGAAATCCTCCACGTGCCAAACGGTTTTGGGGGTTTTTAACCAGAATTCCGGGAGTTTCAACCAGAATTCCAGGAGTTTTAACCAGAATTCCGGGAGTTTTAAGCCCAGTTCCAGGAGTTTTAACTGGAATTCCAGGAGTTTTAAGCCCAGTTCCAGGAGTTTTAACTGGAATTCCAGGAGTTTTAAGCCCAGTTCCAGGAGTTTTAACTGGAATTCCAGGAGTTTTGAGCCCAGTTCCAGGAGTTTTAACTGGAATTCCAGGAGTTTTGAGCCCAGTTCCTGCTCCTGCAGCCGTGGGTGGGAACGGGCAGAGCTGGGAGCTCAAATCCTCAGGACCTGGGCGGCCACACAGGGGCTGCTCCGGGGGGCGTCCCCGGGAATGTCCCCAGGGTTGTCCCTGGGATTCTCTTCAGGATTGTCCCCGGTTCTGTCCCCGGTTCTGTCCCCGGTTCTGTCCCCGGTTCTGGCCCCGGGCCGCTCTCTCCGCAGCAGCAGCCGCCCGTAGGTGCCCCCGGCCTGGCCCTTGGTCAAGCGCCCGGGGTTGATGCAGACACAGCCCAGGACGTCCTGCAGGGGACAGGGATGGGGACATGGAAAGGGGACAGGGACAGGGATGGGGACACGGAAAGGGACAAGGACAGGGACATGGAAAGGGGACAGGGAACAGGGACAGAAAGGGACAGGGACAGGGATGGGGACATGGAAAGGGGACAGGGAACAGGGACAGAAAGGGACAGGGACAGGGATGGGGACATGGAAAGGGGACAGGGAACAGGGACAAGGGACAGGGAACAGGGACAGGGAACAGGGATGGGGACATGGAAAGGGGACAGGGACAGGGCAAAGGGACAGGGAACAGGGACAGGGAACAGGGATGGGGACATGGAAAGGGGACAGGGACAAGGGACATGGGAAATGGATAAGGGACAGGGAATAGGGACAAGGACAGGGACAGGGATGGGGACAGCAGTCATGGGATGGAGAGGACCCCGCAGGGACAAGCAGGGACTGTCAAAAATCCGTGGATACAGCAGAACTGGGACCCCCCAGCCCACCCAGAGCCCAAAATCCACCAGCTCCAGGTGATTTGGGACTCTCCAGCCCACCCAGAGCCCAAAAGCCGCTGGTTCTGAGAGATTTGAGTCCCCCCCCCAGCCCCATCCCGGCCCTTCCCGTGGTTTTCCCGCTGGAATTCCGGGCTGTGCCCGCTGGGGGGTCGGGCTGGGGCCGACCTTGACGAAGAAGCGCAGCTCGGACGGGGTCACCAGCACGTCGGGGGTCACCGGCAGCGCCGCGAACGCCGCGAGCGCCTCGAAGTCCACGTTGAGCTCCTCGGAGGGTGGGTACAGGGGGTAGAAACTGCACGGGAGGTTTTGGGGAGAAAAAAGGGGTTTTTGGGGAGCAAAGAGGCGCTTTTGGGGAGGAAAGAGGGGTCTTTGGGGAGGACAGAGGGGTTTTTGGGGAGGACAGAGGGGTTTTTGGGGAGGACAGAGGGTTTTTGGGGAGGACAGAGGGGTTTTTGGGGAGGACAGAGGGGTTTTTGGGGAGGACAGAGGGGTTTTTGGGGAGGACAGAGGGGTTTTTGGGGAGGACAGAGGGGTTTTTGGGGAGGACAGAGGGGTTTTTGGGGAGGACAGAGGGGTTTTGGGGAGGACAGAGGGGTTTTTGGGGGAGGACAGAGGGGTTTTGGGGAGGACAGAGGGGTTTTGGGGAGGACAGAGGGGTTTTTGGGGAGGACAGAGGGGTTTTGGGGAGGACAGAGGGGTTTTTGGGGAGGACAGAGGGGTTTTGGGGAGGACAGGGGGGTCTTTGGGAGGTCCTCACCTGCGCTGGGTCAGGATGTGCCGCAGGATCCGCGTGAAGCGGTCGGAGACCCCGGAGGAGCTGTGGGAGGAAGGGGAGAGAAATGGGTGAGAAAAGGGAGGGAATGGAGAAAAAGGGGAAAATGGGAAAGGAAAATGGGGGGGAAAGAGAAGATTTGGTGGGGGGAGGGAAGAGAGAAAAGGCAGAGGAGAAAAGGGGAAAAAATGGTAAAAAAAAAGGGGAAAATTCTAAAAAATGGAGGAAGATTAAAGAAAGGAGGAAAAAGGTTAAACAAAAGGGGGAAAAGGTTAAAGAAACGGCAGAAAAAGGTCAAAAAAAGGGGGAAAAGGTTAAAAAGAGGCACCTGCTGATCTCCTCAGCCCCCATGTGGAAGAGGAGGTCGGTGGAGGTGAGGCCGAAGACGACGCCGTCGATGTCCAGGGTGCAGGGCTCGGGCACCAGGAGCACGCGCTGGACACACGGACACGGGGCTGGACACCCCAAACTCACCCCAGACTGCCCCAAACCCACCCCAAAATGCCCCAAACCCACCCCAAAATGCCCCAAACCCACACCAGAATGCCCCCAACCCACCCCCAAATGCCCCAAACCTCCTAAAATGCTTGAAACCCACCCTGGAATGCCCCAAATTGGCCCTAAATCACCTCAAAACTGCCCCAATCCCACCAAGTTTCCCTTAAACCCCTAAAATGTTCCCCAAAATCCCCGGGGCCGAGCTGGATTTTCTGCAGGAATATCAGATCTGCTCCTGAGGGACAAAGAATCGTTAAATGAAGGAGTTTGAACCCAAAAAGGGCTGGGAGGGAGCTCTGGAATTCCAATCCCAAATCCTTTGTCCCCCTGGAAGCTGCAGCAGCAGAAAAAGGGGCATTTCAGCCCAAATCCCAGCTGGGGTTTGCCAGGAGGGGTGGGGAACTCCTGGGAATTCATTTTTTTGGGGGGGAAAAGTGGAATTTTGGGGCCGGTACCGCTCTGTCCTCCTTGGGCAGGTCCGGGAAGGGGAAGGGGAAGGGCGGCTGCGGATACACGAAATCGTGGGAGACGTCCCGGAGCGAGGGCACCAGCACGAGCTGGGAGCCAGCACTGGGTGGGGGGAAAAAAGGGAAAAATGAGAGATCTGTGGGGTGAAAAGTGGTGTTTTTGGAGGGAAAAAACCCCCGTGGGAATGGGGAAATTGGGGCTGTTTCCGTGGCCACCTCCTGGTGCCCTCGATGATGGTCCTGAGGCAGAGCTGCAACACGTCGGAGAAGGGGCTCAGGAGCTGGCAGCTCTGCAGTGGGGAAAACAACAGGATTGGCACAATTCCCATGGTTTTGGGGACCTGGTGCTGCCCCAAATCCGCGGGGACTGAGGGGATTTTGGGGGGGACCCCTCCTCACCTCCACCTGCTCGTGCTTGGCGTCCAGGAACGGCCCAAACTGCAGAAAAATGGGGAAAAACCAGCAAAGAATCACTTTAAATCACCCCCCAAAAAAGGGATAATTTTTAATAATTCTCATCAATGAACCCAAATTTTAGCCCACACCCCTAAAATTCCAGGGCAAAATGAAACCGAAAAGGGGAAATTGCTGAAATTGATGCGTTGTGCCCAGGCAGGGAATCAGGATTTGACTCTGAGGGCAGCATTTGCTCTTAAAATGGAGCTTTTCTGTCACTTTGGGGTGAAAAATGGGGATTTTGGGGATTGCTGAGTGAAAAATGAGAAGTTTTGGGCACTCTTAGGGTGAAAGATGGGTGTTTTGGGGTTCAGAAATGGGATTTTTACATGAATTTTCCAGGGTTTGGAGCCTCCCAAGCGTTTCGAGGCTGCGGGGCCGGGCTGAGGGGTGCAGGGTTGGGTTAATAATGATGGAAGTAATTAAATATTCATGGTTAATGAGGGATTAATTGTCCTCACCAGCACACAAACGTCGGGGCGGTCGCGGGCCACGACCTCCAGGAGGTCACTGAGGGGCTCGAAGGCGACGCTGTCCGAGGGCGTGAAGGGGCCACAGGCCACCAGCACCATCCTCTGCTCTGGGGAAAAAAGGTTTTTTTTGGGGAAAAAAGGGTTTTTGGGAGAAAAAATGGGGTTTGGGAGAAAAGGGGGAAGTTTAGGAATGAACAGGGATGGAAAATGGGGGGGTTTGGGGACACAAAGGAGGGTTTGGGGGATGGAAATGGGAATGTGGGGAGGAAAAAAGGGGGCAGGAGGAGAAAAAGTGGCTTGGGGAGAATAAAATGGGGGGATTTAGGGACAAAAAGGGAGATGGGGGTTTGGGGGTGAAAAAGGAGTTTGGGAGGGGGAAAAAAGAGGGATTTGGGGGTAATAAGGGGAGTTTGGGGACAGAAAGGGAGATTGGGGAAGGAAAAGGGGGAGATGGAGACTCCAAAGGGCACTTTGAGGAGGAAAATGAGGATTTAGGGGACAAAAATCAGAGCTGGGAACGAAAAGAAAGGGATTTGGGGGAGAAAAAGGGGATCTGGGGACAGGAATGGGGAGCAAAAGGGGAGGCCCCAGGGCTCACCTGCCATCGGCTCCGTGGGGGTGTGGAAGGGCAGAGGGACCCCCTGTGGGAAAGCCAGGAACGTCCAAAATGCCCCAATCCCGCCCCAAATCTGCCAGTTCCACCCCAAATCCCCCCCGGGGGCGGCGTCACCTCGTAGAGCTTGGTCACCACCATCCTCCTGCCCGTGCTGTTGGTGCCTTCCAGGGCCACCACCTGCGGGACACCGGGATTGGGGGAAAACGGTGGGAAACTGGGAAAAAGTGTGGGAATCAAGGAAAAGGAGTGGGAACTGGGGGGGAAAACAGGGGCAGGAACTGGGGGAAAAAGGGGCAGGAACTGGGGAAAAAAGGGGCAGGAATTGGGGAAAAAAGGGGCAGGAATTGGGGAAAAAGGGGCAGGAATTGGGGGAAAAAAGGGGGAGGAATTGGGGAAAACAGGGGCAGGAACTGGGGGAAAAAGGGGCAGGAACTGGGGAAAAAAGGGGCAGGAATTGGGGAAAAAAGGGGGAGGAATTGGGGAAAACAGGGGCAGGAATTGGGGAAAACAGGGGCAGGAATTGGGGGAAAAAAGGGGGAGGAATTGGGGGAAAAAGGCAGGAATGGAGGGGAAAGGGGTAGGAATGAAGGGGCAGGGATTAGGGGAAAAGGGTGGGAATTGGGGTGAAGGGGCAGGGAGGGAAGGGGGACCCCCCCAAAGCCGCACCTGTCCCGGGAACAGGGAATATTCTGGAAGCTCCGAGAGGTCCAGCGGGACCTGGCCCCCCCCCGAGTGCTCCCTGTCCCCCACCAGCAGCACGGATTTGGCGTTCAGCTTCCCGTTCCCGTCACAGCCGATCTGCCCCAGCACCGTCACCGGCTCCTGCGGGACCCCAAAACGGGGGGGGGTTAAACCAAAACGGGGGGGATTCACCCCAAAACAGAGGGGATTCACCCCAAAAAGGGGGCTGGGGTCTCACCTGAGCCGGGAGCACGGCTGAGCTGAAGCTGTCCAGGCCGTGGTGCCTCCGCAGGACCTCCCCGAGCTCCTCCACCCGCTCGGCCAGCACTGGGAGGGGACCCTGGTGTCACCAACACCCCCTGACCCGCTGGGGGTGACCCTGGTGTCACCAAACACCCCCCTGACCCGCTGGGGGTGACCCTGGTGTCACCAAACACCCCCTGACCCGCTGGGGGTGACCCTGGTGTCACCAAACACCCCCTGGGGGTGACCCTGGTGTCACCAACACTCCCTGACCTGCTGGGGGTGACCCTGGTGTCACCAACACTCCCTGACCTGCTGGGGGTGACCCTGGTGTCACCAAACACCCCCTGGTGGTGACCCTGGTGTCACCAAACACCCCCTGACCCCCCCCGGGTGTCCGTCCCCACCTTCCCGCACGTCCAGCGCCTTCTGGAACATGGATTTGTAGGGTTTGCTGAGGCTCTGCTCGGGGCAGCCGAAGAGGCTGACGGCGCAGCCGCCGCGGCCGCTCCAGGCCGGGCCCTGGACGGAGCCAAACGAGGCCACGACCTCGCCCCGGCCCCCACGGGACGAGTATTTCTGGGAGGGGGTGACACTGTGGGGACAAGAAAACCAAAGGGTGATTCAGGCCTGGAGCTGTCCCACCCTGAAACTCTGCGGGTTTTGGGGTTTTCCTCCTATTCTGAGCACGAAAAGATGAACGGAGCGTAGAGGGATGAACTCCCTGATCTGTGAGCAGCGCATTTTAACAGGGCTTAGTGGTTTGTGCTTGTTAATGAGGTTTAAAAACCACAAGTGTTTGTAGCTTTAAAGACTTTGCAATTGCAAGGAGTTCAGATTTAAGAGTCCACCCCAAATTTACAGGCTCCACCTCACATAATGGTGTGATTTTTAAGGGAAAGGAAGGAAGAAAAGAGGGAAAAGGGGTGATCCAGGGAAGCCCCCCCAGGCCCCCTCACCCACCTCGGGGAGAAGCTGCCGGGGGAGAAGAGCCCGTAGGGGCTGCGGGACGGCGGCGCTCGCTTGGGCCGGGGCGTCTCCGGTGTGGAGTTGCCGCGTTTCTGGGAGCCCTGCGGGGAGCAGGCACAGCAGAAGGATGTTTCCAGGCTGGCTTTGAGGCAAACCCCGCGGATTTGGGGCGATGCCCACCTTGGAGGGGGTGCTGTAGGCGTCCAGCAGCTCGTCCTCCTGTCCCTCGTCGAGGCTGGCGCTCGTTAAGGGGCACCAACGCGCCAGGTTTGGGGTGAAGCCCACCCCAAGGAGCCCCAAATCCAAGAATTCCTCCCATTCCCAGGCCCCCGCGGGGGATCTGTGACAGCTCACGGCCCCCCACTTTCTGCCAGACCCCCCCAGACCGCTCGGGATCTGCTCGGAATGTTGGGATGACCTCGGGATGAGGGGATACAGCTCCTGGAGCGAGTGGATGTCGTGGAGGAGCCCCCGGCGCTCGTCCCGCCCGCGCCGGCCGCGGCTGCCGCGCTTGGCCAGCACCTGGGGCAGCAGGGCAAGGATGGGGGGGAGCATGGGGAGTGCTCCCCGCCATCCCGGGGGCTCTGGGGAATGCAAGGGGGGAATCGGGGACCCCCACCTCGTGCTCGAAGGCGTCGAGGCCCTCGGGGGTGAGCTGCAGGTCGAGGTCTTTGCTGGTGACGAAGGCCAGCAGCTCGTTGGCCAAGGCCACCGGGCCCAGCCCGTGGCTCAGGCACAGCTCCACCACTGCGGGGAGAAGAGGGCTCAGGGGGGTCCCAAATCCCACCGAGACCCCCCCCCAACCAAAGCCTTTGGGTACCTCCTAATCACCCCCTCAATCCTTTGTGCCCCCCAAAACCCGGCAGCTCCCAAAATCCCGGCCCCCACAACAGCCCCCCGTGACCCTCATAAACCAAATAATCCCTCGCAGCTCCCCTGACACCCCCAGATCCCCAAACTCCTCCTCAGTACAGCTGACACCCCCCAAACCTCCTCTGACACCCCCAGCCCCCCAACAGCCCTCACAGCTCCCCTGACACCCCCCCAAACCCCCTTCCTCCTCCCCTAGTCCCCCCATCTCCCTCCCAGGCAGCGCCCCCCGGAGCTCTCACGCTTGTCGGGCACTTCCTCGCCCTCGCAGCGCAGCTCGAAGAGCCGCAGCTCCCTCAGCACCGCCTCGGCCGTCACCGGCTCCGGGCCCCGCTCCGGCTCCGGCTCCATCCCCGGCTCCGCCATGGCCGCGCTCGAACCGCGCGGGCGCGACTCCGTGAGGGGGAGGGCGTGGCCAAGCCGTATAAGGAGAAAAGGCGTGGCCAAGGCGGGAAAGGGCGTAGTTATTCAAATTTAGACAGAACGGGCCAATGGGAGCGCGATGGGCGGGCGAGGGGGGCGGAACCGGCGTGCTCCAAGCACCGCCCACCGGGGTGGGAGGGGAAAAGGGCGGGAGGAAAAAAGGGCGGGAAAATTCGCGCCCTCAGAGCGCTGAGGGGGCGGGGCTGGGGCGGGGCTGAGGGAACCGACCCGGCCGGGCCTGAGGGGAACCGGGCATGAGGGGGGAACCGGGCCTGAGGGGGGGAACCGGGCATGAGGGGGAACCGGGCATGAGGGGGGAACCGGGCATGAGGGGGAACCGGGCCTGAGGGGGGGAACCGGGCATGAGGGATGGAACCGGGCCTGAGGGGGGAACCGGGCATGAGGGGGAACCGGGCATGAGGGGGGAACCGGGCCTGAGGGGGGGAACCGGGCATGAGGGGGGAACCGGGCATGAGGGATGGAACCGGGCCTGAGGGGGGAACCGGGCCTGAGGGGGGAACCGGGCCTGGGGAGTGGAACCGGGCATGAGGGGAACCGGGCCTGGGGGGTCCTGCTCGGGCCCGGGGGTCGCACCTGCCCTGGGAATTCTGCCCCGGGTCTGGGGTCCCCTCCCTGCCCGGCCCCTCATTCCCTCCGAGTGACGGCAGCCTCGTCCTGCACCCCCCGCCCAGGAGACACGCGCGGACCAAAACATCCCAAAACCATATGAATATAACCCCAAATATGTGATCTATAACCCCGAGGCAACCCCTAAACCTGTTCTTTTGCAGCACCTCGGAATGCCCTCACCCCCCGCCTTGAGGGGGAGAAAGAACTGCCAGAACAAAGAGTTTTGACTTAAATTTTTTTTTTCTTTGGTTTTTATCTCATTTTTAATTTATACAATAAAAAAATCACTGTATGGCACCCGGGGGCAGCAGATCCCTGAAGCGAAGGGCGACGGCCGGGGCTCCGTCAGCACAAGAGGCACCAAAATCCGGAGGATTTGCCCCAAAAGGGCCGAGCGTGAGGCGGGGGAGGGACAGGGGGCTTTGGCAAAGCTCGGGGGGGTCCCGTGTGACCCCCACCCCACCCCTCCCTCCAGCCTTTTCTGCCGAAAAAAGCCAAAAAAAGGGAAAAAACCGGCGCGGGGTCGTGGAAGGCACTTGGAGGGTCCGGTCAGGCGAACATGGTGAGCTGGAGCCACTGGGGAGAGGGAGGAGGAGGAGGGTGAGGGAGGAAGGGGAGCAGGAGGGGGGGGAGAAAGCGTGGGAGAAGCAAGAGAAGGAGGGAGAGGAGGAGGAAAAGGAGGATGAGGAGGGGAGGAGGAAGGCCCTGAGCTCCCCCCAGTACCTGCAGCAGGTCGAAGGTGACGACGCCGTCCTGGTCCACATCCATGGCTTGGAAAAACCCTGAGGGGAGGGAAAGGCGTTGGGATCTGGGGGGGGGGAAGTTCCATTTCTGAGGGAAAAACGCGGTCGGGAAGGCCGGGATGATTCAGGACCAGGGCAGGAAGGGATCACTTGGGATCTGGGAGGGATCGATTGGGGTCCTTTGGGATTGGGTAAGGGGGATCGATTGGGATCATTGGGGATCGGGGTGGGAGGCATTGTTTGGGATCACTGGGGATCATTGGGGATCACTCAGGACTGCAGGAGGGATGGTTTGGGATGGTTTGGGATGGTTTGGGATCACTCAGGACTGCAGGAGGGAGGGTTTGGGAAGGTTTGGGATGGTTTGGGATGGTTTAGGAGGGTTTGGGATGGTTTGGGATCATTTGGGACCACTCAGGACTGCGGGAGGGAGGGTTTGGGAAGGTTTAGGAGGGTTTGGGATCACTCAGGACTGCAGGAGGGAGGGTTTGGGATGGTTTGGGAAGGTTTGGGAAGGTTTGGGAGGGTTTGGGAGGGTTTGGGATCATTTGGGATGACTCAGGACTATGGGAGGGAAGGTTTGGGATGGTTTGGGATGGTTTGGGAAGGTTTGGGATGGTTTGGGAAGGTTTGGGATGGTTTGGGATGGTTTGGGAGGGTTTGGGAAGGTTTGGGAAGGTTTGGGAGGGTTTGGGATGGTTTGGGATGGTTTGGGAGGGTTTGGGATGGTTTGGGATGGTTTGGGAGGGTTTGGGATGGTTTGGGAGGGTTTGGGAGGGTTTGGGATCGTCGGGCCGCTCACGGAACATGGTCTCCAGGCGCACGAGGCAGCAGACGAAGCTGTCGAAGTCCAGGGCCAGGTCGGGCTCGGCGTAGCGGGTGATGAGCAGCTCGTGCAGCCTCTTGTTCAGCCGGTACCCTGGGGCAGGGGACAGCCCGGGGGTCACCCGGGGGTCCCCGGGGCAGGGGAGGGGTCCCGGGGGGGTCCCCGGGGGTCACCTGCGGCCTCCAGCGCCAGGCGCAGCTCGTAGGCACTGATGGAGCCCGACTTGTCCAGGTCGAACTTGCGGAAGATGCTCTGGCAGGAACAGCCCCCAAGGGAGCAGGGGTCACCCAAAACACCCCCGTGCACCCCAAAATCTCCCCCAAAGGAACAGGGGTCACCCAAAACACCCCCATGCACCCCAAAATCTCCCCCAAAGGAACAGGGGTCACCCAAAACACCCCCATGCACCCCAAAATCCCCCCCAAGGGAGCAGGGGTCACCCAAAACACCCCCGTGTACCCCAAAATCCCCCCCAAGGGAGCAGGGGTCACCCAAAACACCCCCGTGTACCCCAAAATCCCCCCCAGGGGAGCAGGGGTCACCCAAAACACCCCCGTGCACCCCAAAATCCCCCCAAGGGAGCAGGGGTCACCCAAAACACCCCCGTGCACCCCAAAATCCCCCCCAGGGGAGCAGGGGTCACCCAAAACACCCCCATGTACCCCAAAATCCCCCCGAAGTGGAGACCACCCATGAAGAAAGATGCCAAAATCTTCACCCCACGCCCCAACATCCCCAAAAAAGGGGGGAGAAGAGTGTAAGGTGGGGGGGGGGTGTCTCCAACCAGGAGAGAGACCCCAAACCCCCCACCCCGGACTCCAAACCCCCCAGCCCCACCAGGTAGTTGCGGATGCGGTTCCAGAGGACGTTGAACTCCACCAGTCCCAGTTTCCCGTTCCCGTCTTTCTGGGGGAGGGGGGTTAAGGAAAGGGGGGCTCCAGGGGTCCCCCCAGAGCCCCCCCCGGCCCACGGGCACAGGATACGTCCATCAGGTTCACCATGCTCCGGCAGGACTCGGTGCTGAAGCCCTTGGTGCGCAGATCTTTGTCTGGAATGGGGAGTTTTGGGCGTTAACGAGGGACGGGGTGTTAACGAGGGGGGCGGGGTTAATTGGGGGGGAAGCCCCCGAGTCCCGGCTCACGTTTGGCGATGATGCGGTTGAGGATGGTCTGCAGCTCGGTGACGCTGATCTCCAGGTCCTGGGGAGGGGACAGGGCGTGGCCCCGGTGTCACCGCCGAGCAGTGACGTCATCGGCAACCAGAGATGTCACGGCCAACCAATGACACCGTGGCCAACCAATGACATCACAGCCAACCAATGACATCACAGCCAACCAATGATGTCATCTACAGCCAATGACGTCACGGCCAGCCAATGACATCATAGCTAACCAATGACATCATCTACAACCAATGACATCATGGCCAACCAATGACATCACAGCCAACCAATGACATCACAGCCAACCAAGGATGTCATCTACAACCAATGACGTCACGGCCAACCAATGACATCGTGGCCAACCAATGACATCACGGCCAACAAAAAAGGTCATGGCCAACCAATGATGTCATCTACAACCAACGATGTCACTGCCAACCAATAACGTCACACCCAACAACAATGTAGTTGGTAACAAATGACATCACGACCAACCAATGACATCATCACCAAGCAATGACATCACCACCAACCACTGAGGTCACAGCCAACGGCCACCGCTCCCTTACCGGCCCCGCCAGCTGCCTGAAGAGCTGCTTGAAGTTCTCATCGATTTCGCCCTCGCCCAGCACTTTCTGGGGGAAAAAGCGGCCGTTTTGGTAAGCGCCCCGCCCCGGCGCCCCGCCGGCCCGTCCCCCCGGCCCCGGCTGACCTCGTCCGGCAGCGTGGCCTGGATCTTGTCGTCCATCTCCCTGCGGACAGACACGGAGCGGGCTGAGCGCGGGCGCGGCGCGCGTTTGCTGGCGCTGCCGCGGCGACGCTTACTCGGTGCCGGCTCTCTTCTCGGAGAAGACGCGGAGCACGAAGTCGCCCTCCTTGTTGGGCTCGAAGGTGGAGGGCACCACGATGTACTCGCCGGGCGGCAGCCGGAAGCGCGTGCTGACCTCGCGCAGGTTGATGAACTGCTCGGAGCGCGCGCGCGACGCGTTGGCCAGGAAGAACTCCCGCTTCAGGTGCACGCCCGACCTCCCCACGTACTGCGGGCACCGGGGGGAAACGCTCCAGAACCGCCCCAAAAACGCGCCCGGGCGCGGCCCGCCCCGACCGGCGCCGCGCCGGATCGGCACCGCCGGCGCATGGCACCCACCTCGGGAGGGACCTGTGCGGAGAGAGCGGACACCACGGCACCGCGGTTGGTGACAGTTGACGCCAGGTGACCCCAGCTGACCCTGATCGACCCCAGTTGACCTTGATTGACCCCAGCTGACCCCGGTACCTCATAGACAGCGAAGCCGATGGTCTCCATGTCCTTGCCGTGGCGGCGCTCGCGGCGCCGGTGCTTCTGCATCAGCGCCAGCAGGAAGCTGCAGCCCGGCTCCCGCCCGCCGTCCTCGTCCCTGTCGTCGTCCACCTCCTCCAGCTGGATCTTGAACTGGGGGTTGATCCAGAACGTGGCTGCAAAGGGGGCAGAGGAGGCTCAGCGGGCGCCCGGCCTGGCGGGCCCGGGGCCGTCCCCCGGCACGTACCGGGGTAGTTGCGGCAGCCGCCGGCGGTGCTGCCGCGCCGCCACGTCCCGTCGTAGAGCCGCGTGTTCCACTTGCGGAACTTGCGGGACTGCAGCGCGTCCGGCGTGAGGTTGCAGATCTCCAGGCGGGTGAATTCCCGCAGGAAATCCCGGAAGGACATCCTGCAGGAAGAGTTTGCCCTCATTTCCGGGCACGAAGCGGCCGGGAAAAGGGGTTTGAGTTGAACTTCTCCTACCAGAACTCCCCATCCTCCATCTTGACCATGAGCTGCTGGCGCAGCGCCGGCTCCACCGCGTGCCACTCGGCCGAGCTGCGGGGACAGCAGGGTCAGCAGGGCCCTGGGTCGTTACCGCTAACGAGCCTGGCGCTAACGAAGCCTCACCCGTCGCTCCAGGCGCCCGTCCACTCCACCTCTCCCCAGGGATTGCGCATCCGGATGAGCTCCAGGGCCTGCCCGCGGTACGGGATCTGCGGACGGCGCCGTCAGGGCTCCGCCACCCAAAATCCACCCTTTTCCCCCCAAACCGCCATCTGCCCTCACCTGCTTGGCGCCGGTCACCGAGTAGGCGTGGCCCTTCACCAGCTTCTTGAAGGTCACCGCCTCCATGTCGAAGGCGCTCGTTATCTGCGAGGAGCCACCGCGGCGTTACCCAGCGAGCGACCCCAAATCCCGCCGGTTTTGCCCCGAAACGCCCGGGGTGGCTCACGTCGATGGAGCAGCCGAGCAGGGAGCCGCGCTCCAGCGCCTTGAGGATGATCTGGTAGAGGTCGGCCGGGGGCCGGCGCAGGTCGAACCACTCGGTGACGCCGCCCGTGAAGTCCTCGAAGCCCTCGGAGGTGCTGCCGCCCGACAGCGCCTCGTAGCAGCCGTTCACCCTGCGCGGCAGCCGGGGCGGTTTTTGGGGGGTTCTGCCCCAAAACGGGCGAGGGGAGCGGGGAGGGGCCGTACTTGGCGTAGGCCTTTTCCAGCAGCGCGCTCCAGAACTCGGAGCCCTCAGCCGAGTGCACGAAGAGCAGCTTCCCGTCCTTGGTGGGCAGGAAATCGTCCACCACCACGTCCAGCCACTCGCCGAACTGCCAGATCTGGGGGGACAAGGAGGAGCCCCCTGCTTCATCCAGGGAAGGAGGCTTTGGGGGAAAAACGCCCGGTTTGGGGTCCCACAAGGCAGCGGGGAAGTGGAGTTGCCATAATGGAAGGGGGACACGAGGAACTGGGTGGGGAAAGGCCCCAAAGTACTGGGGGATCCTCCCAAAATTTGGGGGTGTGACCAAAATGGTGGAGGGAATCCTTAAAACGCTGGGGGTCACCCCAAAATTGCAGAGTGGAGCCCCCAAACTGTGCGAAATCTCCTCGAAATGATCAAGGGGAGGCTGAAAAAGGTGAAGAAAGCCCCAGAATGGCGCGGGAACCTCTCAGAATGACAAGAGGAGACCCGAAGCGACGGTGGGAGCCCCAAAACGTTGGGATTTGCACTCAAAATGGCAGAGGGGAGCCCCGAGCCCGGGGTTTGCTGACCTGGAAGTGGAAGATGCCGGCGTAGCCCTGCTGGAAGCTCTGCCCGTGCGGCACCACGCGGTGCAGGAGGGTCTCGTTGAGCGTCAGCGAGGCGATGGCCGCCAGCAGCCAACAGTCACCTGGGCGGGGCCAAAAACGCCAAATTCTGGCCAAACCGCCCCCCCCAGACCCCAGAGATTCGGGGCAGAGAGCGAGGACTCCTCACCCAGCGCTCCCTGGCAGATGTCGGTGCGCGTGGCGCCGTCCACGATGAACTGCGGGCGCGGGCACAGCTCCTGCGGGAGAGCGCCGGAGTTGGGGATAGTCGCGCGCTCCCGCGGGATTTTGGGGAGGATGGGGACGGCGCCGGGCTCACCGTGGGCCTCTTCCACTGCACGCCGCGGGTTTTGGAGGAGCCGGGGCCCAGCTCGCGGAAGCCGAGGGAGGTGGCGGCCGGGGGGAAGGCGGGGTCCCGGAACAGGGTCCCGGAGCGCCGGCACTCCTCGGCCAGCTGCCCGAAATCCTGGCCCAGGTAGCGCACGGCGTTGTCGTGCCGGCCCAGCCCCAGCTCCTTGGCCCGCTGCCGCCGCACCTGCGCCGAGACGCCGGTGCAGAACACCGGCACCACGGGCGGCTCCGCCATGCTGCGGGAAAGCGGCGGGGAAAAGGCGCTCGGGATTCGGGGAAAAACGGCGGTGACGCGGATGGGCTGCACGGGGAGGGGGTGTTTGGGGGGGGATTTGGGGTTCTTGGGGGGGAAACGGGAAAAACGCGCTCGGGATTCAGGGAGAAGTGGGGTCGGGACTTGTTTTCCGCACAGGGATGGGGGTTTTGGGGTGGAATTTGGGGTTTTTTGGGGGGGGGGAATTGGGATTTTCCCCCAGATTTGGAGTCCTGCCCGTGTCGGGTCGGAGGAAATTGGGGCGGTTTTGGTGAGATGAGAGTGACGCCGTTTTGGGGTAAAAAGCGGGAATTCTGGGGGCAGGGAAGGTCACACAGATCCCAAATCCCGGGGTTTCACCTCGAAATGGCCCTGTCAGAGTGAACTCCTGACAATCCCCACGCGGGACAGCCCCAGAGGCTGAGGAAACGGGAAAGCCCCAAACTGGTCGTGCAGGTTGAGGTGGGGCCGCGGGTGCGGCCCCGGGTCCAACCCCGAGGGCCTTCCTCAAGCCCTGAGGGAGGTTCATTAAGCATTGGGGTGGTTAATTAAGCACGAGGCATGTTAATTAAATGCTAATCAGAGCCACCAAGGAGTGACAGAGCCGTGACAGGGGTGGGGGGCAGTGCAGCCCCCTCCCAAAATGAGGCCAAACACGGGGGTTTCTGTCACCCCAAACCCCAGCACAGCCCAAGGGTCAGGGACACCCCAAACTCGGGGACTGTGCACCAAAAATGCACAAATTAACCCCAAAATGGGGGTGAGGGGGAGTCCAACCCACCCTCCCGCCCAGGGGTCCCCCCAGTTCCCTGTGCCCCCCTCCCTGACAGTGCCAGGTCCCCTAGCCCCCCTCCCCACGTACGCTTTTGGGGTGAAGTTGGCAGAAATGGCCTCTTTTCACCCCGTTTTGGGGGCCCGGAGCCCCGGCAGGTGCCGTGGGGCGAGGGCTGGGCCCGGCTGCACCTCAGCTGCCACTTCTGCCCTGCTGCTGGGGAGGAAACGGCGGAAAAGAATTAAAACCCCAGCGAAAACCACCGAAGCTCCAGCAAAACCAGCAGCAACCCCCATTCCCCCTCCCCGAGGCAGCTCCAACACCCCAAAATCCCCTTTTTTGGCAAAACCGCGGCTCGGGGGGTGGGGTGGGGGAGCCCCCCCCCAACTCCCACCCCTTTCCCGGCTGCGGGCAGGGCAGGGAGCAGGCCCCGGGGGCAGGTTTTGCCCGTTCCCGCGGGTTTTTGCCCCGTTCCGGAGTTGTGTAAGCGCCCGGAGCGGGGTCTGGAGGCGCTCCCGCTGTGTCACCGGCTGTCCCCGGCTGTCCCCTCCCGGGGCCCGCTCCGTACCTCTGCCTGCGGGGGCGGCGCTCCCGGGCTCGCCGCTCTTTTTTTGGAGGGGGAAAAAACGGGGCAAAGGCGAATTTCTCACCCCAAACTTCCTCGAGCAGGAAGGCGAGGCCGCCCCCGCCCCCCGAGACTCCTCCCTGCGCCGCTCCCTCCCTGCCCCCCCCCGCCGCAGGGAGGGACACGCAGCGGTTTTTGGGGCGGGGGGGGGGTCCCGGGTGGGTTTTGGGGGGAGTTTGGGGCTGTTCGGGAAAATCCTGCGGGATTTTCACCGCATTGAAAGGGGGGGAGGGGCGTGGGTGGTGCTGGAGGCGCAGGGAGGGACACTGGGGGGACACTGGGGGGGGGTGGGCATCCCTGGGGTGCGCGTGACCCCCCCCCACCAAGTCAGACCCCACTCCCCCTTTTTAATTTTTCACCGTTTTTCCCACAGGAGGAAAAAAAAAAAAATCAAAATTAAGGATTTTTTTAATACGTGTTGCCCATTTTCTGCCTTTTTTTTTTTTTTTTCACATTTTCTACGTTTCTCCCCCAAAAATGGGGAGGCAGGAGGGGCCTCGGGGAGAAAAGGAGCGATTCTGGGCAATTTTGGAGGGTTTGGGTGAGAAATAAGATGGAAATGGAAAAAAGAAACTGAGAATATATCACCCCAAACCACCAGCTGGGACGGCAGGAAAGAGGCGCCTGTGAGCAAAAATGGGGCTTGGGTTAAAAACCCCCAAAATTGGTTGGGTAAAAACCAAAGAAAGGGCTTTGAGGATGTGGCACAGCCCCAGTCCCAGCAGGTTTTCCCCCAAATCAGGTAAGGAGCAGCCCCAATTCCAGGGGGTTTTGGCCAAAAGCAAAAAAAAAAAAAAAAAAAAAAGGGCCAATTTTGGGACAAAACTAAAAAAGGGCCAAATCTGGGGGCAAAAGTTAAAAAAAGGAAAGACCAATTCTGTGCCAAAAGCAAAAAGGGGCCAATTCCAGGGTTAAAAAACAAAAAAAAAAGGGGCTAATTTGGGTCAAACCGAAAAAAAGGGCAAATTTCCGCACAAAAAGGGCCCAAATTCCACACAAAATTAAAGGGAAATTGGGTCCAAACTTGCTGTAAAATCCCAGTTTTGAGGATTTCTTTGCGCCCTAGCCCTGTCTGGGCCTTCAGGGTTACCCCAGGCTGCTCAGGGCTGGTTTTGGGTGGGAATCAGGGATTTTGGGCAATGGGATTTAGGGTGGGAATCAGGGATTTTGGGCAATGGGATTTAGGGTGGGAATCAGGGATTTTGGGCAATGGGATTTGCAGCAATTTGGGAGCAGGACTCTGAAGGTTTGGGGTTTGACCACCTCTGGGGTTAATTAGGGCCCTGCTTTATTAGCAGGGGCATCCTTAGGGCTCCCCACTTCATTGGGGGGGGCTTCATTAGAGCCCCCACTTCATTAGCAGTGGCGTAATTAAGGCCCTGCTTGATTGGGGGAGCATCATTAGGGCCCCCACTTCATTAGCAGGAGCATCATTAAGGTCTTCCACTTCATTAGTGGGGTGTCCTTAGGGTTCCCTACTTCATTAAGCCTCCCTGCTTCGTTAATGGAGGCATCATTAGGGTTCCTTGCTTAATTAGAGCCCCTCACTTCGTTAGCAAGAAGATCTTGAGAACCCCCTGCTTCATTAGAGCCCTCCAGGTCATTAAAGGGGCTTCATTAGGGACCCCCACTTAATTACTAGGGGCATCATTAGGACCCCTACTTGGCTGGGAGGGTGTTAGGGCCCTAATTAAGGCAGGGCTTCATTAATTAAGGACTCACAGGGCGGGGGGGCAGCCATCAGTTCCATGGCCAGCAGGTCCTGCAAAAAGAGATAAGAACAGCTGCTTTAGGCAAAAAAACAACTCAACTCAGGCAAAAAGGTTGTTTTTTTTTTTTTTAATTACAATGAAAAGGAGGTTTCGGTGGGACTGACCTTGTCAGAGACCCCGGAGAGGAACGCCTGCCCAACGGTGTCTTCTTCGGGAGGAGAAAAACAACCAGAAAATAATTTTTTGGGTAAAACCGCTCGGTTTGGAGGGTCTGGAACGTGAGGGGTGGGTTTTGCCTGGTTTGGAGGGTAGCTCAAAGACCCCCAGAACAAGAATTAGCATGCAACTCCCTTAAAGCTTCAAGTGGCCCCAAAAGCCCCCACACCCAACCCTTTGTAATGCCTAAAAAGCCCTAAATCCCCCCAAAACCAGACCAAGCGTTTAATTCCCAACAGATCAGAGCGAGCACAGCTTTAGCTCGGTCTCGTACCTCTCTGCCCCACTCATGCTGCGGGATCAAAGGTTTCTCTGAAGCTTAAGCTTTCCTTTTCTGTTGTATTTTAGTAAGATTTAAGGAGCTGAATTGATTTTCTGCTGCCAAGACAGGGAAAGGCGGCAAAAGCCCCTCAGGAGCTCCGGCGCCTTCCCGCCTTTTTCCTTCGCCTCAGCAGCGTTAGCCCCGCCCCTTCCCGGCAGCCGCATTCTATAGGCCGCAAGGCCGCGCCGCCAGCCAATCAGAAGGCAGAGATTGACGAAGCCACGCCTCTCTCCCTAGCTGCTGCTTTTTAGCGGTGGCATCGGCCAATCAGAGATGAGGCGCGCAAAGGAGGCGTCGCTGATTGGCTGGGCGCCGTGAGGGCGAAGTGTGAAGGGAGGGACGGCTCGGGGCGGGGTTTGTGAGGGGGAAGGGGCCGGGGGAGGCGCTGCGGGCACAAAGCAGCGGGCGAGGCGCGCGGGACGAGGGGAGCGGGGCAAGGCGACGAGTCCGGCTCGTGTCGGGCGTCCCCGCGGGGCCGAGCGGGGCGCTCCCCTCGCCCGCGCCGCCCCTCCCTTAGCAACAGCCGCCGGCCCAGCGGCGTCGCGCGGGGGATTTTTTTCTGATTGGCCGAGCCCCGCCGCGCCTGGCCAATGAGCGCGAGCCACGGGACCCTGGGCGTCCCCGCCCACCCCCGCGCCGGCGGCGGGGCCGCTCGGAGCGTACCAAGCGCGGGCGTGCGGGGGGGGGGAGGCGGAGCCCAGCGGTTCAGGGTTTAGGGGGGCCGCGGCTCTCCCCACACTCCCCGTGCAGCGCGGGGAGCGGGGGCTCCTCAGGGTCTCTGTAGGGAGCAGCTGGTCTGGGGGGCGAGGTGGGGAGGGGAGCAGGCTGGGAGTGAACCTTCCCCCCCCTGTTCTCCCCCCCCCCCGGGCAGCTGCGTGGTGCGGTCCGGGCGGAAGTGAGGTGTCGCGCGCTGAGGCGGTTCCGGTGTGGGAGCGGCCGGGGCTGGGGGGGCTGAGGCGGGGTCGGGCCCGGTGAGTCCCGGGGGCGACAGCGGGGCCTGAGGGGCGGGCAGGGCCCCGCGGGGGCGTGCGGAGCGGCCGGAGGCAGAGGGGGGCTCGGGGGAAGCCGAGCGAGCGGTGACAGTCGGGGTTCCCGGTGGAGGAGGGGACGCGGATGTGGGGGGTGGGGGGGGGGCAGAGGGACGTGAGGGGACCCGGAGGGTTTGGGGACACTGAGGGGGGACAGAGGGACAGGGAGGGGACAGAGGGACAGGGAGGGCTCCTGACGCGGAGGTGCCACCTGGGGACACGGCACCTGCTGCCACCGAAATGTGGGACAGGAGCCAGCGCCGCCGGCGGGGACCGAGAGCTGAGTTTGACAAAACGCCGTTTTTATTGCTCGCAGGAATCGTTAACGAGCTAAAAAAAAACCACCTTTGGGCAAGCCCCAAACCCCCCTGATCCCGGGGCACACGGGGCTGGTTTTGAGGTGCAATCCCTGCTTTTGGGGGTTCCGGGCCGAGGCTGTGCCGTGTGTGACAGCAGGAGCCCGGTCCCTGATTCCGTGGATGGTTTTTTGGGGTTAAATCCATTCTTTTTGGGGTTAAAGCCCTGGTTTTTGTGGGTTCCAGGCCGGGGCCATGCTGTGTGCGACAGGAGGAGCCTGATCTCTGATTTTGGGGTTAAATGTGGGTTATTTTTGGGGTTAAATGTGGGTTATTTTTGGGGTTAAAGCCCTGTTTTTGTGGGTTCCAGGCCGGGGCCATGCTGTGTGCGACAGGAGGAGCCTGATCTCTGATTTTGGGGTTAAATGTGGGTTATTTTTGGGTTTAAATCCATTATTTTTGGTGTTAAAGCCCTGTTTTTGTGGGTTCCAGGCCGAGGCCATGCTGTGCACAGCGCTGGTCATGGCAGGAACCTGATGGCTGATTTTGGGGTTAAATGTGGACTATTTATGAGGTTAAATCCATTATTTTTGGGGTTAAAGCCCTGGTTTTTGGGTTCCAGGCTGAGGCCATGCTGTGCACGGCGCTGGTCATGGCAGGAACCTGATGGCTGATTTTGGGGTTATATTTGGGGTTAAATGTGGGTTATTTTTGGGGTTAAAGCCCTGTTTTTGTGGGTTCCAGGCCGGGGCCATGCTGTGTGCGACAGGAGGAGCCTGATCTCTGATTTTGGGGTTAAATGTGGGTTATTTTTGGGTTTAAATCCATTATTTTTGGGGTTAAAGCCCTGTTTTTTGGGTTCCAGGCCGAGGCCATGCTGTGCACGGCGCTGGTCATGGCAGGAACCTGATGACTGATTTTGGGGTTATTTTTGGGTTAAATGTGGGTTATTTTTTGGGGTTAAAGCCCTGGTTTTTGGGTTCCAGGCCGAGGCCATGCTGTGCACGGCGCTGGTCATGGCCGGCAGCCTGGCGCTCACCACGGCCGTGGTGGCCCACGCCTACTACCTGAAGCACCAGTTCTACCCCACCGTGGTGTACCTCACCAAATCCAGCCCCAGCATGGCCGTGAGTGCTTTGTTCCTCGTTAATCACCCCTAATTAACCCGGGGGCCTGCCCACGCTGCCTCACTTCTGCTTTTGGGGCCGCCCTGGGGGCTGAGGGGCTCCCCGAGAAGCCCTGGGGACAGCAGCGGGGCTGGTTCCACCCACCCAGCCCCGGGGCCCGGGTTTGGGGCCCCAAACCCCCCCCCATTCATCCCAAAATGCCCTTTGGGGGCTGCTGTCCCTGCAGGTGCTGTACATCCAGGCCTTCGTGCTGGTGTTCCTGCTGGGCAAGTTCATGGGCAAGGTTTTCTTCGGGCAGCTGCGCGCGGCCGAGATGGAGGTGAGCGCTTCGTGGGGGAGTTTTGGACCCCAGAGGGGCTTTGGTGCTGATTTAGGGGGATTTTGGACCCCAGAGGGGCTTTGGTGCTGATTTCGGGGGGATTTTGGACCCCAGAGGGGCTTTGGTGCTGATTTAGGGGGGATTTTGGACCCCATAATGTCTTTGGTGCCGATTTAGAGGGGAGTTTTGGACCCCATAGAATCTTTGGTGCCGATTTAGGGGGGATTTTGTCACCCCAGAAAGTCTTTGGTGCCGATTTAGGGGGGAATTTGGACCCCAGAGGGTCTTTGCTGCTGTCTGGGGGGAGAATTGATGCATTTTGGGGCAGAATTTCGAACCCTGAGAGTCTTCCAGTGCCACTTTTGGGTGGGGATTTTGAACCCCAAGCGATCTTTGGTGCAAATTTTGGACCCTCAGAGTCTTTGGGCCCCGTTTTGGGGTGAATTTTGAACTCCCAGGGGTTTTGGGTCCCGTTTTGGGGTGAATTTTGAACTCCCAGGGTTTTTGGGGCCCGTTTTGGGGTCCAGCTTGGGGGGCTGCCCCTAAATCTGTCCCTCAGCACCTCCTGGAGCGCTCGTGGTACGCGGTGACCGAGACCTGCCTGGCCTTCACCGTCTTCAGGGACGACTTCAGCCCGCGCTTCGTCGCCCTCTTCACCCTCCTCCTCTTCCTCAAGTGCTTCCACTGGCTGGCCGAGGACCGTGTGGATTTTGTGAGTGTTGGCAGCAGGGAAAACAGCTCAAAAACCGCCCCAAAAAACCCCAAATCCAGCCCGAAACCACCCCAAAAATAAGCCAGAATCAACCCAGAACCTGCCTGAAACCAGCCCAAAAATAACCTGTAATCAACCCGAAACCAACCCAAAAATAACCTCAAATCAGCCTGAAACCAGCCCAAAAATAACCCTGAATCAATCAGCCTAAACCAACCCAAAATCAGCCCAAAACCAACCCAAAAATAACCCAAAACCAGCCCAAACCAACCTGAAATGAACCCTAAATTAATCAACCCCAAAACCAACTCAAACCCAACCCGAAACCACCCCAAAGCAGCTGGAAATGAACCCAAATCTCGTTTTTTTAATGGAAAAACTGGATTTTCCTCCCCTGCACAGATGGAGAGGAGCCCCAACATCTCGTGGCTCTTCCACTTCCGAATCGTCTGTGAGTGCTCCTCATTTGCATATTTTTGGGGAAGAACCCGGGGCAGCCGAGCGTGCTGGGGCCTGATAACCCGAATTGCCCTAATCAGCAGCGGCTCGTTAACGAGGCGGGGGGGTTAACGAGCTCCGTGGAGGGTAAACAAGGATCAAAAATGGGATTTAGGGGTGCACTTCCCAAAATCAGAAAAGTGGGATTTAGGGGGGGTGCACTTCCCAAAATCAGAAAAGTGGGATTTAGGGGGGGTGCACTTCCCAAAATCAGAAAAGTGGGATTTAGGGGTGTGCAAGCCACGTTTGGAAGGAAGTTTTGGGTAGAAGGCGTGGCTGGGAGTGGAGAAAGCTGTTAATTAAGCTCCTCGTTAGTGGTGGGGTGTAGGAACCTCCGCCCAGAGCTGCTCCCGAGGGTGGGACCCGTTCATTTTTTGGGCTCTCCCGGCCCCTTTTTCCCAGCCCTGATGTTCCTGCTGGGAATCCTGGACTTCCTCTTCGTCAGCCACGCCTACCACAGCATCCTGACCCGCGGCGCCTCCGTCCAGCTGGTCTTCGGCTTCGAGGTGGGTGTGGGGGGGGGGTCCCGGGGGTCCCCAGGGCCCCTCCCGGGGCGGGATGTCCCACCTGGCACCTGTCCCACCCCCAGTACGCCATCCTGATGACCATGGTGCTGACCATCTTCATCAAGTACGTGCTGCACTCCATCGACCTGCAGAACGAGAACCCCTGGGACAACAAGGCCGTGTTCATGCTCTACACCGAGCTCTTCACCGGTACCGGGGGGGCTGGGGGGGGCTCAATTAGGCGTTGCTTAACGAAGAGTCGAAGCGTTGGGGGTGTTCAGGTGGGCTGGGTTGGTCAACAAAGAGTCAAAGTCTTGGCGGGGCTCAGTTGATCTGCATCGGTCAACGAAGAGTCGACGTCTTGGCGTTCATCCGGTCTTGGTTGATCAACAAAGACTTGAAGTCTTGGTTTCCAGTGGGTTTTTGTTCCTCAATGATGATCCAAAGCGTTGGCGTTCGATTGGTCTTGGTGGCCAACCAAAACTTGAAACGTTGGTGGTGCCTGGCTGGTCTTGGTTGGTCAACGACGATTCAGAGTCTTGGTGGGGCTCAATTGCTCTTCATTGGTCAACGAAAAACTCAAAGTCCTGGTGTTAACTGGTCTTGGTGGTCAGCCAAAGCTCAGAGTGTTGGTGGTGCTTGGTTGGTCTTGGTTGGTCGATGAAGGCTCAAAGTTTTGGTGTTCAGCTGGGTTTGGGTCGTTAACGAAGGCTCGGAAGCGGTGCTGGTGCTCAACTGGCCTTGGCCGGTGAACCGAGGCTTGCTCAACCGGTCACCTCGGCCGTCCCAAAAGTGGCCCAGGTGACCTTGGGGTGCCGCCTCGCCACCCGAGCTGTCCCCAGCGCGTCCCCGCTGTGGTTCCTCCCCAGGCCTCATCAAGGTGCTGCTCTACATGGCCTTCATGACCATCATGATCAAGGTGCACACCTTCCCGCTCTTCGCCATCCGCCCCATGTACCTGGCTATGAGGTGAGGCCCCTCGGCCCGGGGGCGCTCCTGGGTGTGATCCCGATCCCCATCCTCATCCCAATCCTGATCCCCATCCTGATCCTG